>NC_141546.1:90510000-90580000 GCF_021556685.1 Rattus norvegicus | reverse complement strand
TTAGGTCACAGAAAGTGTGGCAGGGTAAGGAGTGGGAAATGTCTGACATGTGGTATTAACTTCAGAAAACCTAATGTGCCTACCCTAATACCAAACGGCGCTTTCATTTGTCATCACCAGAAACAACGCGGTCCTTCCATAATGATTAAACAGCCCATGCAGCAGGAAGCCATAGCTATCCTAATTCCATAGGAAGAAAGAGTGTCGAACAATGAAAAACAGAAGCTGGCAGAGTTAAAAGGAGACACATTTAATAAGCGATTTGAGCACTAAGAAAGCCACAAGAAAAGTCAATACAGAGCTAAAGGCTTGAGCAATGAGAAACAGACTTAAGTAATGTATGCAGAAAACTTTGACAAGTGCACACTCTTTTCAACTGAAATGTCCTAAAAAGCACAGCCTAAAAACGATGATCTAGAAAGGAAACTCAACACATATCACACAATTATAATTATGCCGAATCTGTTCTCTGACTGCAGTAAAATCAAGCTAGAAACCAATAAAAAAATTTATATATATATATATATGTATATATATATATATATATATATATAAAGCTGTTTAACCAAGACCTCACAATAGAAGTAAAGAATTTTTAAAACTTTTCCATAACACAATATATCAAAATTTGCAGTAGCTAACTTGGAGTTTAGAGCCTTTGGCTGATTTTTTTTTTTGGTTTGGTTTGGTTTTCAAGATGGGGTTTCTCTGTGTAGTTTTGTCTGTCCTGGAACTCATTCTGTAGACCAGACTGGTCTTGGACTCAGAGGTCCGCCTGCTTCTGCCTCCAGAGTGCTGGGATTAAAGCCCTGTGTCACCCCAGCCCAGCCAATGGTGTCTCCTTAAACCCCCGTGATCTGAAAGAGGAAAAGCTGAAGAGATGGCACTCATGCATCTCTCTCAAGAAAATCCTGACTTCAACAATGCAACAGAGAAGACAAATTAGTAAACGCGAACATTTTTTTTAAATTAAACAAATGTACCGCAGAAAAACTTCAATGAAAGCAAAGTTGATTTTTGAGGTAGTTAATAATTCTGTAACCCACTGGGTGGTAGACTGCTAGTACTATTATTATTATTATTATTATTATTATTATTATTATTATTATTATTATTATTATCATACAGACAAAATAGAAAGGAAAGCCTTGTTGGTGCTGGGAATGGAAAAAGGAACACGGCACAGAAATATCAGGAATTTTGATATACTTCTAGCTAGTGAGAGAGTAGTGCAGGTGACATGGATAAATACCTTGGAAACTAAGTACCTGACACAGGAAATAATAGAAAATAGAGTAGTCTCCAGGATAGCTTTGAGAATTGGAGGATATTGTGTGTAAAGCACCAGGCTTGAGATTTGCCTTTTGTTGGCTCCTGATAAGTAGCTGTTCATGTCACTGGATCAATATAGAGAAGGCAGTGTAGCTCCAGGAATCCCCAAGTTCTAGTCAGCATTAACTGTCAATTTGTCCCAGCCTAGAGTCATCTGAGAGGCAAGAGTCCCCTGAGGAATTATCTGTAGGCATGTGTACGAGGGATGGCCTTGATTGATAATTGATTTAAGTGGTCAGCACACAATGGGCAGTAACATTCTCTGGGCAAATGGTCTGGGAATAAGAAGCTGAACTTGAGCATGAGCATGCCAGCTCACACAGAAAGCTACCAGCAGCATGGTCCCTGCCTCCAGGTTCCTGCCTTGAGCTCCCATCCTGTCTTCCCTTAATGATGAACTATGAACTATGTTCCTGCCGCCCTACCCCAAAATCACCCTTTCCTTCACTAAGCTGATTTGATCATGGTGTTTATCACACCAATAGAATGACAAGGGTGCGCCATAAGGAAACGACAATCCTACATGATCAAAGCCACTGGGGTCTTTTTGTAAGTTCCCAGGTGTGATTGCCATGTGAAATTCAAAGGATGAGACAGAGTTCCTGGCACAGGCTAGACCTCTGGAAGAACCAGCTTACCACAGGCAAAACATTCACCATGTTCCTTGTCCTTGAGAATGTCACACCAACGTGAAGATACATTGGACACCACAGCACCAGTTGTCCGATAACAGCTGGAATGAATGTATAAGAAGGCTACATAACATCATGTTAGAAGCCCAGCATGAAAACTTGCCAACTTTGCCCTATAATATTTTTATCAAGTAATAGATACACAGCTACCATTCTTTGTGCTTGACCTCACTAATTTTTGTGATGTTTCACAGGCAACTTTTCTTGAGTTTAAAATCTGTGAAATGGGGCTGAAGGACTATCAGTGGGGAACTCTTATCTGGCATGAGCAATGCCCAGGGAGTTCTACCAGCAGCACAACAATGGCATTCTGAATAAAAGTCGAGTAACTTTTACACTAATATACTTTACAATTATAATTATTTTTCATTAAAGAAATATAAATAGCCACAATTTTTAAATGGGACCAGAATATGAAATAATAGAGAAAATGTAAAATAGACAACAATAGAATCAAGATTTTTAAAATATTTGATTGACTTGTCTTCCCATTGCCACCTTTCCTGCCACCCCGCCCCATTCTGCTTTAAGCCTTCACAGCCCTAGGATTCTCCTCACTTCCCTTTGTGATTTACAATCTCCTCACTTAAGACCTCCCTCTCTCGAACCTCTCATGGTTCTTTCCTTGCTCCCTGGGCTCTATGAACACTCACTCCAACTTAAACACACACCTTTAAACACTTAAAGTTAGCATTCAACCGTGAGAGAGAATATATTGCTTTTGCTTTCTGGACCTATATAACCTTACTCGGTATGACACTTTCCAGCTCCACAGATTTTCCAAACAAATTTCATAATTTCACTTCTGTTTCGTGATGTGTTCTGCTGTGTATATCCAGCACATCTTGTGATCCAGTCACCAGTTAACTGACATCTGGGATGCTTCCATTTCCTTACTGTTGTGAAGTGTGGGTAGCCTCCTGTCGTATGAGTCCTCTGGGTATATCCCCAGTAGTGGTATAACTGGGTCATACGGCAGTTCTCTTTTTTTAGGTTTTTTGAGAAACCCTGACACTGTAGCAGTTGACATTCCCTCCAACAGTGAACTAGGACTGTTCTGCACATTCTTGCTACTATTCTTTGTCACTTGTCTTCTTGATGATAGCTCTTCTGACTGGGATAGAAATGAGATCTCAGAGTAATTTGAATTTGCATTCCCTATTGGGTTAAAAATGTAGAGCCCATTTTATAGTGTTTATTGGACATTTGCTTCTTTTCCTTTGAGAACTCTGTTCATTTGCACTGGTTATTCTTTTCTAGATGTTTAGTTTCTTGAGTCCTTTGTGTCTTCTAGACATCAATCCTCTTTTATCTGACCAAAGCTTTACAGCTAGTAAGGGACAGGGACAGTTCTCCTGCTCTCAGGACCCTGTGATGGCCAACATTCACCTGCCTCTGGTGGTGAGGGCAAAAGGGAGAGGAAGGGATCTCTCCCTTGTCAGGGCCACTGCACAGCAGACAAGAGGCAGGGCCAGCTCTTCCCATACTCATACTCTAAGGACCATCTCACCCACAAATCCCACATCCAGGACCAGCTCTACTGTGCTATCTAGGTGGGGTGCAGGGCCTGCTCTCCCGAGTGCTACAGTAGTGAGGGACAGGGCCTGCTCTCCCACTCTGATGACCTGGGAGTGCGGGTAGCTCTTCTGCCTGATGTAGGTGGCAAAGGATTGGGAGGCATCTGTCCCTTGCCCATGTCATTGCATGGTAGACGAGTGGCAGGGCCAATGCTCACACCCTCGGGGCCAGCTCATCTGTACCACCACCAGGGTCAGCTCTACTGTGCTGCACAGGCAAGGTGCAGGGTCCGTTCTCCCAGGTACCGCAGCTGGTGAAGGGCAGGGTCAGCTCTTCTGATCTTGTGTCTCTAGGGCCATCTCTTCCATGATGCCAGGATAAGGGGTAGGGCCACTTCTGCACAGTCCTCAGATATCAACATGTCCCCAGGTGGCAGTTCAGATCAGGGAAGTCCATCTGGTCTTCAGTGGTAACAAACCCCTGCTCAGGGCTGCAGGGCCACCAACTCGGATGTGGCCCTCAGTGGCAGCACAGGCTGGGACTTGACCATGGTGGCATCACTGGCTACGTAACATCAGCTGTTCCTCACTAAACTTGAGTCTCCAATTCTACCTCTCTTGATTGTGCACACATCTTTCTGTTTCTCTTTCTCTTCTGTTTCTCCACCATTTATTTGCTCCTCTTAGTGGTGCCCAGGGTCCCTTAGTGGTGAGCAGGGTTCATCTCAAAACATGGTCTGCCCATGCAGCCCTGTGTGGCAATGGATGGGTATCCATCTCAGGCTAGCTCCCTATCTAAGCCACATGATACCACTCTGGTAGTTGCCTCACGCTTGCTCCCTCCTCGATGGCCATGTCTCAAATCCAAGGTGGGGTTCATATAATCTCTGGCTTGCTTCCTGTCCTGGGAGCTCATCTGGGCCTGCCTAGCACTGGTCCAGTGGTCATCTCAGGCTTACTCCTCCCCTGGCCCTCTTGAGTAGCCATCTGTCTTGAGTCTAAGGTGGGGTTCTTCTGGTCTCTGGCTTGCATCAAGTCCTAGGAGCTCATCTGGGCCTGCCTGGCACTGGAATGGTGGTTATCTCAGACTTACTCCCTGTCCAGGCCCCCTGGAGCCAGACAGAGGGTGGTTTTAGGCTTGTTTTGTTTCTCATGGAATGTTAAACCACTAATCATAGGTGAGAGCACTGAGCATACACGTAGCCTACCTCCTCTCTGCCACCTACAGCTGTACATGTGACACAGCAGCTAACTCCAAAACACCTCTAGGGCAGGGTCTATTCTTTTTAAAAATCAATGAAGTAATGTTATCAATGGCTCTTATAATTTAAAAGGTTTTTTTTTTAAAATGGGCTGGTGAGATGCCCCAGCAAGTAATGGTGCTTGCTTCCAAGGCTGATAACCTGAACTTGATTCTTGGGAGGCACACGACACACTGGAAGGGAAGAACTGACTCCTCCTGAAAACTGTCCTGCGACCTGCACACATTTGCCACGGTGCACATGCATTCTATCTTAAACACACAAAGTAAGTCACTTCAATAAAAAAAACTTTAAGATAAAAATGAAGAGAAAAGCCAATGAGATTGTGTGTGTGTGTGTGTATGTGTGTGTGTGTGTGTGTGTGTGTGTGTGTGTGTGTCTGATTTGAATGTACTTGATTTTGGATAATTTAATTTCTGGAGCTTTGTTTCCTCCTACATAAATTTGTGTGCACATATGTGCGCATGCATGTGTGTATACATGTATATATGTAAATATGTATGTGTGATAAGTACATGAATAAACTGATATAAAGCGATTTCTTTAAAGACCCTTGTAACTAGCCCAGAAGTAAATAACAGAGAATCAGCAGGGTTTGAGGTGGGTGTGGATGACACTGAATGAACTGGTGGGCATGGAGGCTAGAGAAACCTCTACTCATGTCAACTTGAGCACATGTCCAGCCAGTGGCCCCTTGGATCTGTCAAATGTCTTGGATTTTTTGGTTTGTCCTGCAGTGATGGCTTCCAGGCAGCTGAATCACCGTAGCTGGCATAGCAGCCGATTCTAGCAGCTCACCTTATCTGTCACGCAGCTCACTGAGATAACTACACTGTCAGGTCTAGGATGCCGCCTAGAAGATGCGCTCCAGTGAAATTTGCCAAAGCTCGGCTGTCACTTGGAAATGACAGGTGCTGTGAGAGAAGAACGTCGTGTTCAGATGTCTGCTTGTGCTGTTTAAGTTTTCGGTTCTTGAGTGGAAAGAAAATTTAGAGGCTTTCTGAGATCTTTATGACTCCTGGGGACTGTTAAAGTAACGTTTGTTTGTCTTTTTCTTTTTTTTTTTTTCCCTAATATGATCAGGTACCTGGTTACCACATTGAAAAAGGTAACTAATGAATGCTTCACTCCTTCTTTAAATGAGGAAAAAGAATACCCTTGGCAGGGAAGGGAGAGGCAAAGATTAAAACAGAGTCTGAAGGAACACCCATTTAGAGCCTGCCCCACATGTGGCCCATACATATACAGCCACCCAATTAGACAAGATGGATGAAGCAAAGAAGTGCAGACCGACAGGAGCCGGATGTAGATCGCTCCTGAGAGACACAGCCAGAATACAGCAAATACAGAGGCGAATGCCAGCAGCAAACCACTGAACTGAGAATAGGACCCCCATTGAAGGAATCAGAGAAAGAACTGGAAGAGCTTGAAGGGGCTCGAGACCCCAAAAGTACAACAATGCCAAGCAACCAGAGCTTCCAGGGACTAAGCCACTACCTAAAGACTATACATGGACTGACCCTGGACTCTGACCTCATAGGTAGCAATGAATATCCTAGTAAGATCACCAGTGGAAGGGGAAGCCCTGGGTCCTGCTAAGACTGAACCCCCAGTGAACTAGTCTATGGGGGGAGGGCGGCAATGGGGGGAGGGTTGGGAGGGGAACACCCATAAGGAAGGGGAGGGGGGAGGGGGATGTTTGCCCGGAAACCGGGAAAGGGAATAACACTCGAAATGTATATAAGAAATACTCAAGTTAATAAAAAAAAATGGATGAAAAAAAAATAAACCTCAAAAAAATAAAAAAAGAAAAAAAAGAAAAAGGTAACTAATACATGGCCTCGTTAGGGTTTTATGGCTTACAGAGACACCATGACCAAGGAAACCCTTACTTTAAAAAAATGGGGGGGGGGGGCGGCGCTGGCTGGCTTCCAGTTTGAGAGGCTCAGTCCATTATCATCATGGTGGGAAGCATGGCAGTGTGCAGGTAGACATGGTGCTAGGGAAGGACCTGAGAGTTCTACGTCTTGATCTGAGGGTAGCCAGAAAGAGACTGTCCTCTGTAGGCAGCCAGAAGGAGACTAGAATTCCACAGTATGTGTAGCTTAAGCATAGGAGATCTCAAAGCCCATTCCCCACAATGACACAATGATACACTTCCTCCAACAAGGCCACACCTCCTCATAGTGCCATTCCCCATGGGCCAACATCTAAACACATGGGTCTATGGCCAAACCTGTTCAAACCACCACCTACAGGTACCATTACCCAACTAAAGTTTCCACACATGCCATTTTCTCTTTTGTCCTGCAAGTGCCATGCACTTGTCTATGTGCTAATGCAGGTAGAGGCCACAAACAGCTTAGAGTAAAGGGAAATTTATGTGAAGAATTACTTCCCTCTGATGATTCAAGAGTGACTGGATACTATAGAAATTGTGCACAATACCTTAGAGATAAGGGAAACTGAGGCTAGTGTTCAGCTATGCTGGAAGAGGTGACCCAGTGGGTTTCAAAGAAGTCCCTGGTTTGCCTGGTCTGTAGTGACTAGGCAACTGTAAAACAGCATCTAAGTCCTACCAAAACTAACATGCCCCAAAATGCTACTGGCAGGTTTTTAGGCTATGTTGCATGTACTAGTGTGTGGGAATCTAAGTGTGCGTGTAGCCTTCCTCAGAGTAGTGTTATTAGAAAAGAAAATGTGACAGTATCACAATGTTAGTATGACTCAAATGCTATATAGCCAGCACAGACATGAAATACCACATCAATGTTATTACTGTTTGTTTGAGATTCTTATTTAACTGGGAATTTGTTTGATTCTTCCCCATCTGACATCTTGGTCTGGGGTACAGGCAGAGCACAGGTAGGCCAGGATGGGTGTCCAGCAAGCAAAGAGACCAAGACAGTGGGAGCGCTAGTAATAGAAGGAGATTTCAAACCCATGGTATCAACATAGAAGGGGTTCTGGGAAGCGTGTGTATGTGTGTGTGTGTGTGTATGTATGTGTGTGTGTATGTATGTGTGTGTGTATGTATGTGTGTGTATGTATGTGTGTGTGTATGTGTATGTGTGTGTATGTGTGTGTGTATCTGTGTGTATGTATGTGTGTATGTGTGTGTATGTGTGTATGTGTGTGTATGTGTGTGTATGTGTATGTGTGTGTGTGTATGTGTGTGTATGTGTATGTGTGTGTGTATGTGTGTGTATGTGTGTATGTGTGTGTGTGTGTGTATGTGTGTGTGTATGTGTGTGTGTATGTGTGTGTATGTGTGTGTGTATGTGTGTGTATGTGTGTGTGTGTGTGTGTGTGTGTGTGTGTGTGTGTGTGTGTCTGCTCATCCTCATACCCATGAGCCCGTTGGATATAGCAGGAGAACTTCTGCGTGGTCCCTGCAGCACCTCTACTCAGAAAGCTGAAGCTGTGCTCACTGTTTGGACAAACACTTAGGAGAATTGCTTCCATCGTTCCAGAGTGCTCATTGAACAGCAGATTGGAACAAGAAATAATAAGTTATTTACCACCAAATGAAGCCTTTTCCTCTCCTGACCACCCATGGAAATATGTTTTATCCACCTCTTCTACGAAGTCCCTCTCCTGTGACATGAAATAACACGGGTGTGATGCTGCATTTTTTTTTTTTGCAGGAGAAAATGACGTACTTATCTTGGGTATGTGTGCAGGGTCGTGGAATCTCTTCATTTCTTTACACAATCCCCTCGGTATTTTTTTTCTTCGAGCATTTGGAAAGAAAGAATGTAAGAAGTGAACTTAGGGGACTCTCCTGAGCTGTTCCGTACCACACCACACAAGCTCTGCTCCTCACTTTAGTGGTGGGAGGGGCCATTGCTCGCCAGCTGTGAAGGAGTGCTAATAACAGCCTTGCAGTGGTCTCGCTTCCGTAGTTTTGGCTGGGATATCAGAGCTGTCAACTAGAAAGCTCAGTTGAGTGTAGCCCAATCCTTTCTTGATGGTTTCAACCTAAAGGATGGGTCTAACCAGGGCCACAGTCTTCTAACAGGAGAATTGGAAATAGAATTCAAAGTTAGGAAAAGTAGTCACCAGAACCTATGACAAGGACAGTTTAGTCTGATATTTGCCCTTGTAGCAACAGTGAGCCCATATTTTAGAAGCAAGCGATGCCCACTTCCTCCACCTTGTAGAAGAGTTTATGGAAACTCTATTCAGAAATTGTATTTTGTTGAGGAGCAAAATATTTCTCACTTTGTAATTCTCCCTTTATATCACTTAACAAAATTTAAGTTTTATTGACTTGAAAGCATACGACTTACAGGTTAGTTTGGGGAAAATATATTTCTCCAAAGCAAAAACAATTCCTTCTGGAGACTGGAGAATAGATTCTTACATCTTGACTAAAAATTTTTATTTAAAAATAAAAGTTCTATAACACTTTAGACCAAGTGGGGACCTTGTGAAAACAAATACAGAATTTACTCATTTTGTAGTTTCTGTAAGCTATTGATTTATATCAGATCCCTCTGAAGCATTTCTTGTAACTCACATGTTTTAAGTAATGAAGCTCCCTTTATAGTTTGGTGATGTTATATTTAATCTAAAACCTCTAAAATATGATGGTTGCAATGTCCTCATTTATATCATTTCCTATAATATAAAATGATAAATCATTTATACCTGCTTTTATTCAAAGTCTTCCTAATCAAGCATCTTGTAGGCATCATTAACACATGGTGTGCCTTGTGTACCACAAGAATTCATTTCTAAGGGGGGGGGGTGGATGTAGAAAAGTCAGAGACCAAGGCACCAGTAGATTTGGTATCTATCAGGGACCCACCTCATAGAAGGCCTGGGTGTCTACACAGGGTACTAGAAGGGATTTTCTTTTTGAGGACACAATCCTATTCACACGTGACATGTGACCTCCATCTACACCAGAGCATGCACCCATCACAGTCCCCTGAGCACATACCTGAGAACACTCACCATGACAGTGTGTTAGGAACTGGTTCAAGTTCTCTCTTGTTGGTGGCTGATTCCTGAAGAATTCCTCCCATTCTTTGCATTGACTGCCAAAAGGGAGGGGACGAAAGGATTGTAGTTTATAGTGTAGGTATCTGGGAGGTGTGTGACAGGGAGCTCAGGGCAGAACAGCAGTAAGAGGAAGCAGGACACCAGCAGCTGTGGGAAGAGCAGGGAGCAGGACAGATTCCCAACTTTCTTATCATTGCCTGACCTGGCACATTTAATATGTGTCCATTTTCTTTCATAACACAAACTCACAGGTTCTCATTCTCCTCCGTGTACTCTCCTCCTCTCCATCCCCCCCCCCCCATCCTTGGTTCTCAATTCCTTTCACATCTTAAGAACAGAACATTCCGTACTTCAAACTTTTGAGTTTTCCAGGCTGAATGAAGATTTGGGGGCTCCCTGGTTATGCACTGAGTTTTCTGCTGGGTCTGGTCAATCAGCATGAATAATGAAGAATTTAATTTTAGAACTGGAGTATTCCTCATGATGGTATATGATTATTTTGCCATGAGACTATAAAGTGTATGCTGTGATCTCTCAGTAGCTTTTCTACAGAAACTGACTAAATGTCTCCAGATGTTATAAGGCAGAGCTCTCACTTCCCTCATGAGACTTACACCCTAATAAAGAAGCCAATGTTCAGCCAGGAATAAAATGACTTTTAAGGATGGTTACAGAAAACTATTTCACATGGATTCACATTTCCCAGCCTTCCCTGCATGCCTCTGCCTCTGTCTCTTATAACAGAGGTCTCACGATAGCTCCCTAAGAAGACTTTTCTCATCCAATCCCCATTTTTGCAGAGGAAACTAAGGCACAGGAAGCTAAAAGTGTTGCTCTGAGACTTGCAGCTGCTAAGTGGTGGGGGCTCAAATGAGGAGGTTTGACACGGGGAAGCTTTCTCAAGTCTAGGACTAGCTAGAGATGCCTTCCGTATTTATGATTCTCTTCCGACCTACAGTTTCACCTCCCTCTACCACCCTTTCCTTCCCATCTAATCCTTTCATTAGGTTTATTGGTAGAACTGAGAAAAACATAGAACAGTGGGTGAGAATAGGCATGTCTAGTGCTAGCACATATAGGGAGATATATGGGTCAGGCTATGCCATCAAGGTTCAGGCAGACCTCAGTAGACCAGTAAATTCCCAGAAGGCACATCCTGAGATGATAGATTAGGTGCTGAAACCCATTCCTTAAGTTGATAGGCTGTGTCCTGTCTCACTGCTGGGGCGCCAGGGGCACCACCGCAGGATGCTCAGGGGAGGCAAAACCCAGTCTGTAATGGGGGTGCTCGGTCCATGTTTCCCCAGGTGGGAAATAATGGAGTCTTGAATGATTGCTGTGATTCCCAGTTTCCTGGCTACCCAGGTGCCGCTGGCTGGCAGACCGTTGGGAGTTGAGAATGGGGGTCCCCCAATATGGGCTTCCCCTCCAGTTGTTCACATGCCAGGTAGGAAGGGGAAGACAGAGCCCCCAACAGAGATGGAACCCTCTTTGGTTCCAGGTGAGTGCAAAAGTACAAAGGAGCTGGGAGAGGGGCCTTCTCCAGGAGACGTAGGCTCAGCTCTTTACAGGAAGTCCCCCTCCCCACAGAGATCCTTCATGAAGAGATGGTCCTTGCATGTGCAAAGTGCTTTATTTGTTGGTGGGTGTAAATGCATACACCTTACTCTGGGTGAACCAAGGATTAAATACCCTTGCAGGAAGGAATGGCCAGGAAGGGAAGCACATTGGCTGAACACTCGGGGTCTATCTTGATACCTCATTAGCATGGAGAACCCCAGGTTTTTGTGCTACCTGACTGATTGCCATGATCTTTTCAGTGGAGTGTCATGGTTACCTGTTCCAGAGCAGGCAGAGTTAGGTAGGGAGTGGCCCCATTCCTACCATTCTCTGTTCTAAGATTTATGGGGTTTGGACTCAACTGTCTGGTGGCATGGTCCACTTGCCCCATTGTCTTAGGGTTTCTATTCCTGCACAAACATCATGACCAAGAAGCACGTTGGGGAGGAAAGGGTTTATTCAGCTTACACTTCCACATTGCTGCTCATCATCAAAGGAAGTCAGGACTGGAACTCAAGCAGGTCAGGAAACAAGTAGCAGGAGTTGATGCAGAAGCCATGGAGGGATGTTTCTTACTGGCTTGCTTCCCCTGGCTTGCTCAGTTTGCTTTCTTATAGAACCCAGGACTAGCAGTCCAGGCATAGCACCACCCACAATGGGTTTGGCCCTCCCCATTGATCATTTATTGAGAAAATGCCTTACAGCTGGATCTTATGGAGGCATTTCCTCAAGGGAGTCTCCTTTCTCTGCGATAGCTCCAGCTTGTGTCAAGTTGACACACAAAAAACCAGCCAGCACACCCATATTAAGTCATTGTTTTCTGCCCCGCCGACTGTCTCCCCAGTGAGCAGCTTTAGTTCCCCTGTCCCCACAGTGAGTTGGTTCTCACTGACATCTGGGACTGCCTCTGCACATTGTTCTCATCTCATATTTTAGTTTTTACCCATGACAACGTCACAGAGTGTTTCAATATCCCTGTCTTTGCCCTGTCATGCACATATACATATATACACACTCGTGCACAGGCACATGCACACGTACACACACACACACACACATGCACACATTTAATAGGATGTCAGAAATAATGGCCACCAGGTGGGTTGGTAAGAAGACTGGGAAAAAAGTCAACAAGAACTTAAGGCCGTTTCTTCCTTCTCTTTCTGTGAGTTCTGTGAGAAGTTGCTAAAGGAATGAATTCCTATTTCCTTTGCAGTGGAGCACAACATTCCTGACAGAAGAATACTGTTGAAACTATTGGTTCTCGGAGGAAGGAACAATTAAAATGTCAACATTTATTTAAGTCATGTTAGTAAGTACTGTCTAACCGTCTGATGTTTCCTTTTGTTATGAAGTTTGGCTTAGAATGGAGCCATACTTCCCACATGCAAAGGATTGTTCTCCTATCTTACTTTCTTTACAGTGCCCGGGCCTTTGCTGCTTACTAGTTCTACTCTGTTCTTAATGGAGGTCACAAGTGATTTCCTAGGCCCTAGGCAGACATGAGATGCTCACATCCATTTATTCAATTTGTCTGAGGTGTCTTTTCATGTCTATTGCCCTAAAACATGGCCATCTTCCTGCTACCCTCTCAACCTAATGAGTGAAGCCTGGTGTTTCTCATTTTCTTTCCTTGCATCCCTCTGTTCTTCCTCTCCCTCCTATTGTTTCTTATTTTCTTTTGACCTTTTGTTAAGGATATTGAGTATCTTTTGATTCATTTGTTTCAAGCATCTTCACTTGTAAGAGTCTCTATAGTTATAAGAAAAGTTGGTCATGTGACTATGATCCTGAATCAAGCAGAGTCCTGACTTGGCAGTCAAGACCTTGAGTCCAGGGCTGAGGATGTAGCTCAGTACCCAATGCTTGCTTACCTCATGCAAGGCTATGGATTAGATCCCCAGAGTGCTGTAAAAGAGAAAGTAAAAGTAGGGGATTGAAGAATTTATCTCTATGGCATCAGGCAAGTCATATTCTTCCCCTGGGACTCATTTCCTTGTGCTTGTCTTAGATATAAAACTGGAGGAGAATGGGCTAATTTTTTTCCATCCAAATACTAACCAGACCTAACCTTGTTCAATTTCTAAAACCAGATTGGTCATGCTCAGGGTGGTACAGCTATACATAACAATGAGCAAGTTCTCTGTAATTTTTGGTATCATTTTTTATTATCAAACATCATGTGAATACATTGACTTTAGACACTCATGACAGTTTGCTTGATTGAATGGCATTGACATTGAACATGCATTTAAATATTAAAATCTAGTGAATTTCCCTTCTAGGAAATATGACAGCATCTGCAGTGTTACATTTCTGACCATCATTCTCCTCGGCAAAATTAAATTCACCTACTGAATTACATAGGTATAAAAATCCTTCCATTTGTAAATAATATTTAAACTTTTTATCAGTTCCTAGAAGAATTTCCTTTGGTTAGAACAAAATAGTCTTCTTTTACCATCAATCTTTGGTACAAACACAGATTTATTTGCTCCCAGCTTTTTAGGGTTTTGTTTTTACCATTAAAAATCATGTTAAATAATTCTCATGTTATCATTTTGGCTTGTTCAATTCACTCCAACAGCTTCTGGGATCTTCATTGGTGGCTTATGAGGTGTGAGGTCTATTCTATTTTCTTATCAGCTCTCAGTGGGCTTTTAAACTTTTTAATTCAATTTTTAGAGATTTTTCTTTATTTTATAGTTTCTTCCATTCTAGCTTTGGTTCTCTCTAGAACACCAGGACTGGATTATAGACAGCAATAGTGGCTTTTCTGGTTACTTTAACTAAAGCCCTGCTAAGAAACAATTTAAAGAAGTAGAAATGTCTTTGAAATTATAGTTCCGGAGACACTCTACCACAGCAGGGAAGTACAGCTTTGGGAACAGGTAGCCATCTTGTCTCATTACCTCATCAGACAGGAAGTGAAACAGCAAGTCAACAGGAAGTAGGAGAGGTTAGAAAAGTTCAAAGCCAGTCTCTAGTGATCCACTTCCTCCAGCAAGACTCCGACTCTTAAAGGTTCTACCAACTTCCAACCCAAGGCCACCAGCTGAGGGCCAAGTGTTCACACACATGATCCTCTGGGAGACATTTTAATCACATTAACCATCTATGTCAAACTCTGCCATTTTATACTTTGTGCTTCAGTCACCATGTTTATAAATTCCCTGCTTTGGAGGACGTTTATTTTCCTTCCCTTGAGACTTCCCTTGAGGTATTAACTGACCCAGGTAACTCTGTTATGCATGAACTTTCCAATAAATCTTAATCTCTCCATGTCCTGTGTTGTTAATTATTATGCTATTAGAACTTTCAGATCCTCAATTGTTTCCAGTGCTGCCAATCAAATAACTTATTGCTTCAGTTGAATTCCTAAAACTTAATCATGAGCACACTTTTAATTCCCAATAGTCAGGAGGCAAAGGCAAGTGGATCTCTGTGAATCCCAGGCCGGTCAAGAGCTGCATAGAGAGACCCTATCTCAAAAACAAAAACAAGATAAAAAAAATGTTTAATCGTTTCACTGTGTTTGTTGCTGCAAAAGAACATTTGTGATTCCTAACCAAGATGAAAGAAAGATTTATTTTGCTTTCAGTTACATAGATTTAAAATCCAGAGTCTTGGTCTTTTGTCCTCAAGCCTGTGGCTTCTCATCTCATGGTGTCCCAGGAGGTGAAAAGAGGCCAGACCCCTACAATTCCTTTTGAGTGCACATCACAGTGTCCTAATGTCCTACTAAGCCTCACTTCTTGGAGGTTGCATCCACTCCTAGTAGCAACACAGAGTAGTAGCTAACCTTTAACGTGGGAGTCTCAGATCATATTCAAAATGCCTTATTCTTAGATTATTCTTTATTATTTTAAAAACGCCCTTTTTAACGCTCCAATGAATACTTGTATTTTCCATTCAATCTGACCAATGGTAGCCATGTGACTCTTCTCCCTGGTGTGAGCCTATAAACTGTTAAGTGTCATGTGTAATATAAGCACAGGAATCACTCTCAGACTCTTGGGATGGAGCCTCTAGAGGTGGCCCTACTGGATAATAAATGGCAAAGTACAGGTCAGAAGTGTTTCTTGGTCTCCTCTCCCTAGCTTGGTGGCTGAGACGGTAGCTACACGGATTCGTGGAAGGGAAGCCACATCCCAAGCATGGGTTCTTGCTTCTGGACCTTATCATCATCTTACCCAATGGTGAGCCACTACAGTAAATATTTCAGCTCACCAGTTTTGAGTTTAGGATTGTTGTATGCTCAAGGATAATTAGGGGATGTTATTAAGAAAATTTTATTTTCTGATCAGAGTGAATTGTTCTTTTTACTCAGAATTTTTACTTTTAAGCCAGTAGCTTCTAAAAATCACCACTCCTATGGGTGACCTAATTGACAGATTATGAAATAATAATCAAAGCATGATTTTCTGCAGGAGCTAGAATATCCCAGTGGTCAGAAAAACATGTCAGGTGGAGGAGACAGTGCCTAAAAATTGCCCTTGTGAGTCCAAACTAGAAGACAAACTTTTATGAGTCACTTTAAAAATTCCTCATCATAGGCGAATGCCAGCAGCAAACCACTGAACTGAGAACAGGACCCCCGTTGAAGGAATCAGAGAAAGAACTGGAAAGCTTGAAGGGGCTCGAGACCCCATATGAACAACAATGCCAAGCAACCAGAGCTTCCAGGGACTAAGCCACTACCTAAAGACTATACATGGACTGACCCTGGACTCTGACCTCATAGGTAGCAATGAATATCCTAGTAAGATCACCAGTGGAAGGGGAAGCCCTGGGTCCTGCTAAGACTGAACCCCCAGTGAACGTGATTGTTGGGAGGAGGGCGGTAATGGGGGGAGGATGGGGAGGGGAACACCCATAAAGGAGGGGAGGGGGAGGGGTTAGGGGGATGTTGGCCCGTAAACCAGGAAAGGGAATAACACTCGAAATGTAAATAAGAAATACTCAAGTTAATAAAAAAAAATTCCTCATCATAGTTTCAGAATATTTGAATAGATGTTGGAACTGCGGTGAGCTCTTCAGTTTCGCTATGTGTGCATGTGTATGTATGTACATGTAGGTATGTAATACATGTGTGAGTATGTGCACATTCATGTGTAAGATTGTATATACATACATGTATACATACACATAGTACACATATGCATGTACATATATGTGTGTGTTTGTGTACATATGTGTGTATGATATATGTACCATGGTATGAGTGTGGAGGTCAGAGATAAACGTTGGATATTGGGGCTCATGCTTCACCTTGTTTGAAGCACAATGTCCTGTTAGCCGCTGCATATGTCAGTTAGGTTTACCCACAGCTTCCAGGGAGTCTCCTGTCTGTTTCCCATCTTACCACGGGAGCACTGACATTGCAGGTGAGAGACAGTGTCAGGGTTGTGGGGCAGATGCTTCAACCACTGAGTCACCTCCCCAGCCCAGGATTCTCCCTTTCCCCAGCTGGAGTTTTGACTGATACTTTTAAAGTCTCCTCTCCCTTACTGAATTGTTTGAGAGTGAAGATGTTTCATTATACTTTTCAATGCTCCCCTTTAGCCTTCAAGCCAATGACTTCTAAACGCTGTGAGATATTGAACTAGGTAATACCAATGAAGCTTATAAGAACAGGCTGACTGTGATCCTTTTCTGAGGAGAAGATGGATTAGATAAGATAGATTCTGCCACATACTCTCAGGAAACTCTGAAAGCCTTTCCACAAATCCATAATGACTGATGTCACTCCCGTTGATACATGTTTGAGGCTCATTAGTAACTGGTTCAAAAGCTAGCGGCAGACATGTTTTTGTATTGCTGTTTGGGACCCCTCTATATGTATAACCAATTTTTTCAAAGCCTACTTTTAATGATGGTTCTTAAACATGTTAACTGGTTCTTAAACACTGTTAAGTGGGAAAGAAAGGATACGGGGGAAGTGAACCTTTTAAAAAAGGGTCTTTGGAGCAGCTCCCATCTATGTTGTCTGGAAATCGGCAGTTCAGTTCACAGGTTAGCAGAGAAAGGCAGCTCCATCCACTTGGAAACATACCAGCAGTCCAGTTGGGTAGAATAGGGATTGCAAGCATGACTCAGTAGTGGTGGCATGACCTAGCACAGACAGCCAGGCCTCCGCCACGACACAAGTCATCAAGAGGGACCAAGGAGGAACACCAGGAAAAGTTCTCGGTCGTGCCTCTCTCAGCGAAGCAAAGATCAGTGAAGATCAAAGACCAACAAGCATTGCAAGCCTAGCTCTGTAAGCAAGCCTCGCTCCCTCTCCACCACTGTCCACTGAGCCCTTTCAATATTCTCTCTAAACATCACATGTCCTCCACGGGTCTCGCTTCAGCACGTGTGTCTGTCTCAGCTGACATCACTCTCCCAATCAGCCCAAGTTCGTGGAGGTGGCAAGAAGCTGCAGCAGACCACCAAGTTCTTTGGTGCCTTTCTCTATATGGAGTCCCAACACATGCAGACCAGCTATGCAATGTAAGGCAGACCAATACATGTGTGTCCTAAGCAAAGAATCCTCATCACATGTCCTATCATGAGCTTGCTTTAGCAGAACATCATTTCTCCTGTATCTGCTTCAGTGAAACATTTCTTCCAGAGTCTGCCTTAGTCTTTCACCTGTGTCTGCTTCAATGAAATGTTACTTCACGTGTTTGCCCCATCCAACACAACTGACTTTCCAAAGAACCTGTAAGTCTTCACTTCATATATGAGAAAATACATATTTAGGAACAAGAGAATGGTGGACAGAGAATTTTGACTATGATTATAGAAACATCAGAGATATGAGGTCTCTCTCTCTCTCTCTCTCTCTCTCTCACACACACACACACACACACACACACACACACACACACACTTTCTCATCCTTGGTTGGGATTGATTGACACTGGGTGACTTTGTTCTGAGGCTTAGACTACACTTTGTGGAATATTTAGCAATCTATTTATTGAATGTTAATAATACTTCTTTGAGGTTTGCAATCCAGGAAGTATCCTCAGACATTGCAACATGTCCACCACAGATGTTTAACAAACGAGAAATAATATTACATATTGCTTGATCCCCACTTTCTTATGAGTGCCTCTAGTCCAGGACAGAAGTATGAATCAGTCATGTCTTTTTTGGTCTCAGCCTTCTCATGGTTTTCTTAGTACAGTGATGAGGACTCCTCCTTTCTTATCTCTCTCAGAATGAACCATGTCCTGGTTATTGTAAAGAGTGTGCTGCTCTGGTCTGTTCTCTATGCTGAAATTCTGACACTTCAGGTAATGGTTTTAGAAGACAGCATTTTTAGGAAGTTATTGGATCGTGCACATGAAGCTGTTTAAAATAAGATTAGTGACCCTAGATAAAGTTATACATTACTCTAGTCTCTGCACTCAGAAAGCTAAGGCAAGAGGATTGTGAATTTGAAGCCAGCATTGGTTACACAGTGAGGCCTTGTCAGACAGAGACAGATACAGAGAGACAGACCTAGGAGCAGCTCTCCGCATCTTCCACTCTGAGAAGACAAAGTAAGGACATCTGTGAAAGTAAAGGCAGACCCTTGGCCCATCATGAATCAATCGATGGCTGGATCTTGAGCCCCTCAGCCTCTGGCACTATAAAAAAGAAAACTTGGTGTTTATAACTGTCCAGTTTAGAGTGCTTTCTTGAGGCAGCCTGGGTGATCTGAGAGCACTTTAGCAAGACTGACTTGCAATCAGTCAGGTTATACCTTTTGTCTTGACTTTTATCCAAAACAGAAGTCTGATATAGACTGTTTAGTAAACATTTGCCAAAGAAAAGTCACTTTCTTTGTAACATAATAATTTTACAATGTCTGTATCTACAGACCCGGTGGGCTCCAAATGCAAACTACTTAGGCTAAATTGCAAAGGAAGTTGTTGCAAGTAGCCATATGTAGCAACATGTAAGGGGCCTGGGGTGAATCAAAGAGCAGAGTTTCCATGAATCTTGCAGATTAGACATTTTGTTTCTAGAGGTTTAGTGAGCTGGGGCTTCAGCAAACCTAAGCAAAATTAGAACCTAATAAAGAGAACACAGATTTAACAGCCAAGATTTAAACGCTGTGTGAGGGGCAGACGATACCTCAGAGTTCAAATTGTTCCTAGACAGGAGAAGAAGGATTTGGCTAGAGCTAGGTAGAATCTGGGCCAGGCCCCAAAGGTGCCTTTGTTCTCTTGCAGAGGAAAGGAATGTCCTTTCTTCAGTGCCCGCCATTTTATTGCTGTTGAAAAATTCCGGCCAGTTAATTACATCCCCTAAAAGGCCCACTGAAGTCTTTGCCCTCTCTGCCACAGAATGTCACCTTAGGTGAGAATAGTGCTGTTGCAGATATAAGTAGTTTAAACGAGGCGCCTATGGAAGGGCTGGTCCTTCATCAATCGTGACTGGTGTCCTAATAAGAAAACAAGGCCAGGGGGCTGGGGATTTAGCTCAGTGGTAGAGCGCTTGCCTAGAAAGCGCAAGGCCCTGGGTTCGGTCCCCAGCTCCAAAAAAAAGAACCAAAAAAAAAAAAAAAAGAAAGAAAGAAAACAAGGCCAGGAAGAAGAAAACACAGGAAAAGAAAGACAGACTGAGGTGCTGCAGCCAAAAACCAGGAGTGCCCAGAAGCCAGGCTGAGGTAAGATTCTTACAGGGGTCAGAGGAAGCTTGGCTCTCCTCAAAGCCTTGAGTTTGAACTTCTCTCAGGTAGCTTGAGTTGGTTTGGTTTAGTCTGTTCTGATCTAGTCTGATCTACTCTGGTCTGGTCTGGTCTGGTTTGACAATGCTGAGAAACAAACAGCCCAGGGCCTCTTGTATGCCAGGCAAGTATTCTACCACTACACTCATGCCCAGCCCTAGTTTGGACTACCAACTCCCCGATGTGAGACATTCAGTTGTTTTAAGCCCCTGTGACACTCTGGCATAGAAGCCCTATGCCATCTCTAAGGACAAACACCATTGCTCTCTGTGTCCCCTTCAGGTAGACGCAGGTCCCTTCACAGTTGTCATGGATGATGACCTCCTGTTCTGATATTCAAATTCTGCTCTACCTGGTGGCCCCTCCCCTGGGAATTACCAGTCTTCCCCAGCTGTTCTTATGCTGCCGGGATGGCTAAACGCTAAGGACCACACGGGCATTGCTTCCAGAATGAAAAAGGAAAGAACAAAGCTTGTCCGCTCTCAGAGAAATCCTGCTTGGGTATCCGTCCCTATGCCCACAGATCCTTCTCTGCAGCTTCTCTTTTCAACCTTGCCTCACGGAGACAAGAGGCATAGTTTGTGTTTTTCCCTGTGTAAAGCCAGGTTCATGTGTCAATCAGCATCTGTGGCCATCAAAATGTCTGCTCCCAGACAGCACTCAGACACAGCATTTTTTTTTTAATTTGGGATGCCAAAGACTGGATTTAGCATGCTTTCTACCTACGTACGTTCTCCAATCTTCTCTCCTTTCAAAACTCCCAGCAGTATCCTAATGCGTGCAGTGTTATACATCCTTGGTAATCACAATCCTTACAAGGATGTGGTCTCTTCATTACTTCTGAGTACCTAAAGACAGACTAGCTTAGTTCATTAGCTACATACACAAATGCCTGCTCTTTTGAGAGAACTGACTTTAATACACTTACAGCAGCCTTGCGTCAGAATAAACTAACGCTGTAAATGAGTTTGGGATGGCAACACTTCAAGACATGACAGCGGGTTGTACCACATTCTTTTTTTTTTTTTTTTTAATTTTTTATTAACTTGAGTATTTCTTATATACATTTCGAGTGTTATTCCCTTTCCCGGTTTCCGGGCAAACATCCCCCTCCCCCCTCCCCTTCCTTATGGGTGTTCCCCTCCCAACCCTCCCCCCATTGCCGCCCTCCCCCCATAGACTAGTTCACTGGGGGTTCAGTCTTAGCAGGACCCAGGGCTTCCCCTTCCACTGGTGCTCTTACTAGGATATTCATTGCTACCTATGGGGTCAGAGTCCAGGGTCAGTCCATGTATAGTCTTTAGGTAGTGGCTTAGTCCCTGGAAGCTCTGGTTGCTTGGCATTGTTGTACTTTTGGGGTCTCGAGCACCTTCAAGCTCTTCCAGTTCTTTCTCTGATTCCTTCAACAGGGGACCTATTCTCAGTTCAGTGGTTTGCTGCTGGCATTCGCCTCTGTATTTGCTGTATTCTGGCTGTGTCTCTCAGGAGTGATCTACATCCGGCTCCTGTCGGTCTGCACTTCTTTGCTTCATCCATCTTGTCTAATTGGGTGGCTGTATATGTATGGGCCACATGTGGGGCAGGCTCTGAATGGGTGTTCCTTCAGTCTCTGTTTTAATCTTTGCCTCTCCCTTCCCTGCCAAGGGTATTCTTTTTCCTCATTTAAAGAAGGAGTGAAGCATTCACATTTTGATCATCCGTCTTGAGTTTCGTTTGTTCTAGGGATCTAGGGTAATTCAAGCATTTGGGCTAATAGCCACTTATCAATGAGTGCATACCATGTATGTCTTTCTGTGTTTGGGTTAGCTCACTCAGGATGATATTTTCCAGTTCCAACCATTTGCCTACGAATTTCATAAACTCGTTGTTTTTGATAGCTGAGTAATATTCCATTGTGTAGATGTACCACATTTTCTGTATCCATTCCTCTGTTGAAGGGCATCTGGGTTCTTTCCAGCTTCTGGCTATTATAAATAAGGCTGCGATGAACATAGTGGAGCACGTGTCTCTTTTATAAGTTGAGGCATCTTTTGGGTATATGCCCAAGAGAGGTATAGCTGGATCCTCAGGCAGTTCAATGTCCAATTTTCTGAGGAACCTCCAGACTGATTTCCAGAATGGTTGTACCAGTCTGCAATCCCACCAACAATGGAGGAGTGTTCCTCTTTCTCCACATCCTCGCCAGCATCTGCTGTCACCTGAGTTTTTGATCTTAGCCATTCTCACTGGTGTGAGGTGAAATGTCAGGGTTGTTTTGATTTGCATTTCCCTTATGACTAAAGATGTTGAACATTTCTTTAGGTGTTTCTCAGCCATTCGGCATTCCTCAGCTGTGAATTCTTTGTTTAGCTCTGAACCCCATTTTTTAATAGGGTTATTTGTTTCCCTGCGGTCTAACTTCTTGAGTTCTTTGTATATTTTGGATATAAGGCCTCTATCTGTTGTAGGATTGGTAAAGATCTTTTCCCAATCTGTTGGTTGCCGTTTTGTCCTAACCACAGTGTCCTTTGCCTTACAGAAGCTTTGCAGTTTTATGAGATCCCATTTGTCGATTCTTGATCTTAGAGCATAAGCCATTGGTGTTTTGTTCAGGAAATTTTTTCCAGTGCCCATGTGTTCCAGATGCTTCCCTAGTTTTTCTTCTATTAGTTTGAGTGTGTCTGGTTTGATGTGGAGGTCCTTGATCCACTTGGACTTAAGCTTTGTACAGGGTGATAAGCATGGATCGATCTGCATTCTTCTACATGTTGCCCTCCAGTTGAACCAGCACCATTTGCTGAAAATGCTATCTTTTTTCCATTGGATGGTTTTGGCTCCTTTGTCAAAAATCAAGTGACCATAGGTGTGTGGGTTCATTTCTGGGTCTTCAATTCTATTCCATTGGTCTATCTGTCTGTCTCTGTACCAATACCATGCAGTTTTTATCACTATTGCTCTGTAATACTGCTTGAGTTCAGGGATAGTGATTCCCCCTGAAGTCCTTTTATTGTTGAGGATAGCTTTAGCTATCCTGGGTTTTTTGTTATTCCAGATGAATTTGCAAATTGTTCTGTCTAACTCTTTGAAGAATTGGATTGGTATTTTGATGGGGATTGCATTGAATCTGTAGATTGCTTTTGGTAAAATGGCCATTTTTACTATATTAATCCTGCCAATCCATGAGCATGGGAGATCTTTCCATTTTCTGAGGTCTTCTTCAATTTCTTTCCTCAGTGTCTTGAAGTTCTTATTGTACAGATCTTTTACTTGCTTGGTTAAAGTCACACCGAGGTACTTTATATTATTTGGGTCTATTATGAAGGGTGTCGTTTCCCTAATTTCTTTCTCGGCTTGTTTCTCTTTTGTATAGAGGAAGGCAACTGATTTATTTGAGTTAATTTTATACCCAGCCACTTTGCTGAAGTTGTTTATCAGCTTTAGTAGTTCTCTGGTGGAACTTTTGGGATCACTTAAATATACTATCATGTCATCTGCAAATAGTGATATTTTGACCTCTTCTTTTGCGATCTGTATCCCCTTGATCTCCTTTTGTTGTCTGATTGCTCTGGCTAGAACTTCAAGAACTATATTGAATAAGTAGGGAGAGAGTGGGCAGCCTTGTCTAGTCCCTGATTTTAGTGGGATTGCTTCAAGTTTCTCTCCATTTAGTTTAATGTTAGCAACTGGTTTGCTGTATATGGCTTTTACTATGTTTAGGTATGGGCCTTGAATTCCTATTCTTTCCAGGACTTTTATCATGAAGGGGTGTTGAATTTTGTCAAATGCTTTCTCAGCATCTAATGAAATGATCATGTGGTTTTGTTCTTTCAGTTTGTTTATATAATGGATCACGTTGATGGTTTTCCGTATATTAAACCATCCCTGCATGCCTGGGATGAAGCCTACTTGATCATGGTGAATGATTGTTTTGATGTACTCTTGAATTCGGTTTGCCAGAATTTTATTGAGTATTTTTGCGTCGATATTCATAAGGGAAATTGGTCTGAAGTTCTCTTTCTTTGTTGTGTCTTTGTGTGGTTTAGGTATAAGAGTAATTGTGGCTTCGTAGAAGGAATTCGGTAGTGCTCCATCTGTTTCAATTTTGTGGAATAGTTTGGATAATGTTGGTATGAGGTCTTCTATGAAGGTTTGATAGAATTCTGCACTAAACCCGTCTGGACCTGGGCTCTTTTTGGTTGGGAGACCTTTAATGACTGCTTCTATTTCCTTAGGAGTTATGGGGTTGTTTAACTGGTTTATCTGTTCCTGATTTGACTTCGATACCTGGTATCTGTCTAGGAAATTGTCCATTTCCTGAAGATTTTCAAATTTTGTTGAATATAGGTTTTTATAGTAAGATCTGATGATTTTTTGAATTTCCTCTGAATCTGTAGTTATGTCTCCCTTTTCATTTCTGATTTTGTTAATTTGGACGCACTCTCTGTGTCCTCTCGTTAGTCTGGCTAAGGGTTTATCTATCTTGTTGATTTTCTCAAAGAACCAACTTTTGGTTCTGTTGATTCTTTCTATGGTCCTTTTTGTTTCTACTTGGTTGATTTCAGCTCTGAGTTTGATTATTTCCTGCCTTCTACTCCTCCTGAGTGTATTTGCTTCTTTTTGTTCTAGAGCTTTTAGGTGTGCTGTCAAGCTGCTGACATATGCTCTTTCCTGTTTCTTTCTGCAGGCACTCAGCGCTATGAGTTTTCCTCTTAGCACAGCTTTCATTGTGTCCCATAAGTTTGGGTATGTTGTATCTTCATTTTCATTAAATTCTAAAAAGTTTTTAATTTCTTTCTTTATTTCTTCCTTGACCAGGTTATCATTGAGTAGAGCATTGTTCAATTTCCACGTATATGTGGGCATTCTTCCCTTATTGTTATTGAAGACCAGTTTTAGGCCGTGGTGGTCCGATAGCACGCATGGGATTATTTCTATCTTTCTGTACCTGTTGAGGCCCGTTTTTTGACCAATTATATGGTCAATTTTGGAGAAAGTACCATGAGGAGCTGAGAAGAAGGTATATCCTTTTGCTTTAGGATAGAATGTTCTATAAATATCCGTTAAGTCCATTTGGCTCATGACTTCTCTTAGTCTGTCGACATCACTGTTTAATTTCTGTTTCCATGATCTGTCCATTGATGAGAGTGGTGTGTTGAAATCTCCCACTATTATTGTGTGAGGTGCAATGTGTGCTTTGAGCTTTAGTAAGGTTTCTTTTACGTATGTAGGTGCCCTTGTATTTGGGGCATAGATATTTAGATTGAGAGTTCATCTTGGTGGATTTTTCCTTTGATGAATATGAAGTGTCCTTCCTTATCTTTTTTGATGACTTTTAGTTGGAAATTGATTTTATTTGATATTAGAATGGCTACTCCAGCTTGCTTCTTCTGACCATTTGCTTGGAAAGTTGTTTTCCAGCCTTTCACTCTGAGGTAGTGTCTGTCTTTGTCTCTGAGGTGTGTTTCCTGTAGGCAGCAGAATGCAGGGTCCTCGTTGCGTATCCAGTTTGTTAATCTATGTCTTTTTATTGGGGAGTTGAGGCCATTGATATTCAGAGATATTAAGGAATAGTGATTATTGCTTCCCTTTATATTCATATTTGGATGTGAGGTTATGTTTGTGTGCTTTCATTCTCTTTGTTTTGTTGCCAAGACGATTAGTTTCTTGCTTCTTCTAGGGTATAGCTTGCCTCCTTATGTTGGGCTTTACCATTTATTATCCTTTGTAGTGCTGGATTTGTAGAAAGATATTGTGTAAATTTGGTTTTGTCATGGAATATCTTGGTTTCTCCATCAATGTTAATTGAGAGTTTTGCTGGATACAGTAACCTGGGCTGGCATTTGTGTTCTCTTAGGGTCTGTATGACATCAGTCCAGGATCTTCTGGCCTTCATAGTTTCTGGCGAGAAGTCTGGTGTGATTCTGATAGGTCTGCCTTTATATGTTACTTGACCTTTTTCCCTTACTGCTTTTAATATTCTTTCTTTATTTTCTGCGTTTGGTGTTTTGACAATTATGTGACGGGAGGTGTTTCTTTTCTGGTCCAATCTATTTGGAGTTCTGTAGGATTCTTGTATGTCTATGGGTATCTCTTTTTTTAGGTTAGGGAAGTTTTCTTCTATGATTTTGTTGAAGATATTTACTGGTCCTTTGAGCTGGGAGTCTTCACTCTCTTCTATACCTATTATCCTTAGGTTTGATCTTCTCATTGAGTCCTGGATTTCCTGTATGTTTTGGACCAGTAGCTTTTTCCGCTTTACATTATCTTTGACAGTTGAGTCAATGATTTCTATGGAATCTTCTGCTCCTGAGATTCTCTCTTTCATCTCTTGTATTCTGTTGGTGAAGCTTGTATCTACAGCTCCTTGTCTCTTCTTTTGGTTTTCTATATCCAGGGTTGTTTCCATGTGTTCTTTCTTGATTGCTTCTATTTCCATTTTTAATTCCTTCAACTGTTTGATTGTGTTTTCCTGGAATTCTTTCAGGGATTTTTGTGTCTCCTCTCTATGGGCTTCTACTTGTTTATTTATGTTTTCCTGGAATTCTTTCAGGGATTTTTGCGATTCTTTCAGGCATTTTTGCGATTCCTCTCTGTAGGCTTCTACTTGTTCTCTAAGGGAGTTCTTCATGTCTTTCTTGAAGTCCTCCAGCATCATGATCAAATATGATTTTGAAAATAGATCTTGCTTTTCTGGTGTGTTTGGATATTCCATGTTTGTTTTGATGGGAGAATTGGGCTCCGATGGTGCCATGTAGTCTTGGTTTCTGTTGCTTGGGTTCCTGTGCTTGCCTCTCGCCATCAGATTATCTCTAGTGTTACTTTGTTCTGCTATTTCTGACAGTGGCTAGACTGTCCTATAGACTGTGTGTCAGGAGTGCTGTAGACCTGTTTTCCTCTCTTTCAGTCAGTTATGGGGACAGAGTGTTCTGCTTTCGGGCGTGTAGTTTTTCCTCTCTACAGGTCTTCAGCTGTTCCTGTGGGCCTGTGTCTTGAGTTCTCCAGGCAGCTTTCTTGCAGCAGAAAATTTGGTCTTACCTGTGGTCCTGAGGCTCAAGTTCGCTCGTGGGGTGCTGCCCACGGGC
This sequence comes from Rattus norvegicus, assembly GCF_021556685.1. NCBI lineage: Eukaryota > Metazoa > Chordata > Mammalia > Rodentia > Muridae > Rattus > Rattus norvegicus. The sequence goes on along the minus strand of NC_141546.1, from coordinate 90,552,859 downwards.
TCTCTGCAGCGGCAGCAACCAGGAAGACCTGTGCTGCCCCTTCCGGGAGCTTCAGTGCACCAGGGTTCCAGATGGTCTTTGGCTTTTTCCTCTGGCGTCCGAGATGTGTGTGCAGGGAGCAGTCTCTTCTGGTTTCCCAGGCTTGTCTGCCTCTCTGAAGGTTTAGCTCTCCCTCCCACGGGATTTGGGTGCAGAGAACTGTTTATCCGGTCTGTTTCTTTCAGGTTCCGGTGGTGTCTCAGGCAGGGGTCCTGCCGCTCCTGGGCCCTCCCCCACGGGAGCCCAGAGGCCTTATACAGTTTCCTCTTGGGCCAGGGATGTGGGCAGGGGTGAGCAGTGTTGGTGGTCTCTTCCGCTCTGCAGCCTCAGGAGTGCCCACCTGACCAGGCGGTTGGGTCTCTCTCTCACCGGGTCTGGGAGCAGAGAGCTGCTGCGGGCCGGGATCCGCGGGTGTGGGACTTCCGGTAAACACAGAACGTGCCCGGTCCTAGAGAAATTCTGCTTCCGTGTGTCCCAAGCTCACCAGGCAGCTTTCTTGCAGCAGAAAATTTGGTCTTACCTGTGGTCCCGAGGCTCAGGTTCGCTCGTGGGGTGCTGCCCACGGGCTCTCTGCAGCAGCAGCAACCAGGAAGACTGTACCACATTCTGATTTAAACAACTGGTCACATTCAGCTGTTCAGGTGTTTTTGATTTTTGTGATAGTCTTAGTGACGGTTTACTGCTGTGGGTTCCATCTCATTAAGACCTAGATAATCACAGCTTAAATGAGGAAGTATCATATAAAAGGCAAGAAGAGATGAAATCCAAATTACAGCATGAATATGGTAAGTGAAGAAGTAAAAGCAATGGAAAGAGAAAAACGGTGAAATAAGGTATGGGGACCATCAGCCAGTCGGTCTCCCATTGGGGAAGACGGAATGGTGAATGAGGCATTCTTTTCAAAACTACCAATGTTACTGCCATCACTCCAAAATCATAAGAAAGGGATGTACACTGTACTAACCGTTCACAGACCAGGTAACCAGCAGGAATGGCCTTTTCTTACTCATCAAGGGTGACTTGAGAAGCTGTGGTCTTGTCACCATGGACAGAGCCCCCTAGGCATAAACAGGGCAATCCTTTTAGTTCTTTAGCATAGGGAACAATGTAGCATCCTGAGAGCCTTCATCACTGAAGCCTCATGCAGGTACCTGGCTCCCCCGATTCTCTACTCTGATCAGCACAGCCCTGAGTGTTAGTGCTTGTAGAGGCCTGATTGCTGATGGATGCAGGGTCCGGGAGTGGAGGCTGACTGCTGTCTGCTTGACCTCCTAGGCGCTGAGGTGACATACATGAACATGACCGCCTACAACAAGGGCCGGCTGCAGTCGTCCTTCTGGATTGTGGACAAACAGCACGTGTACATCGGCAGCGCAGGCTTAGACTGGCGATCGCTTGGACAGGTAATCGACCCACCATACCTAAACTCAGGGCCTGTGGTTCATCAAAATGAACCTCCAGAGAGCACTCAGATACTTACAGCATTTTTAAAATATGGGATGCCAAGGACTGAATTCCACGTGGTTTACACCACGGAAGTCCATTTTTCAATCCATTGTGTCTTGGGTTTAGCTGCCTGGTTTTAAGAGGCTTGCCTTTGTTTAATGTGGAAAAGCCAACTTTTCCTCGTGAGAATCATTTTATGAGATAAATGATGTGACCGCCATTGGGTCAAAGCTTAGGCACGCAGATGCTACCATGAGAATCTTCAGAACAAGTTGCATGTGGGCTCTAGTGCCTAGACTCGAGTGCCAGAGATGATACTGCACCAGAACATGCCAGCTCAACACGGAACAGTGTGATTTAGCACAGAAATCGTGTGGAGTGTTCCAGTACACAGTCTTAAGATGGAAATGTTAATCTCTTCACAGCTAATTAATGTCAAAGGTCTTGAAAATAAACTTAGGCAGTCCTGTAATTTTCATATATTTGTGTTGGCCATGGCTGATCCACAGAGGATTATAAAACTGTTGTGTTTCCACGTGTCTAAGGGAATGAGAAGCTCCCGGTCACTGGGTGCTTCAGGCACCTGGCCACTCATAGTACAGAGCCCACACATGCCCATCCTAGCTGGGCTTTGGGTAAGTAGCACCAAGGGAAGGCAGCACCGAGACCCATGGAGAAAGATGGCATCATGCCAGATTACTAGAAATGGGAGGTGGTGTGAGGACTGACTGCTTTGCATGTGTAACCATTTGCCTCTCTGATTCCATTTTCTCCTTTGCCTTCTTAAATTTCTGCCTTTCCTGCTCCCTCTCTCCATCTTGTCCCCCTAGTTTATGGTGAGGCAGCCAAGCATGCCCAGGTATAAAAGAAACAGGCAGTGTGCGAAAGAGACGTCAGCAACCCAGTTGTTTTCCTCTGCACTGAAGTGTTGGTATATAGAAAAAATACCAAGTGTGTCGATGTCACATTAAGGAGTAAGACGGAGCTTCCTCTTGGAATAGTGTGACTGAGAACAAGCTTAAATTTGAATTCTCCATTTCTTTCCTTGGGCTGTCCATCTTACTGTGGTTACTAGCCAGTATGTAGCTTGTCTGTCCCGTGTCTGATCCGTTCCTGCTGCCTGTCTGCTATGCTTGTATATCACATGGTTCTATATCTATCTATCTATCTATCTATCTATCTATCTATCTATCTATCTATCTATATCTATCTATCTATCTCTATCTATCTATCTCTATCTATCTATCTCTATATCTCTATATCTCTCTGTGTGTTTGTATATGTGTGTGAATGTGTCTGTCTGTCTTTTGTGTCTATCTGTGTTGCCTATCCCTCGCAAGGGGCTTTGTTCTGTCTGTTTTCACTGAACACCAAAGAAAGCATATAGGAAAAAAATAAGAGATTCTTAACAGAAACCTTTAACAGAGTTTTAAAAGGGAAGATGTTACTTTACTGACCTAAAATAGCACTCAAACCACAAACAGATATTATCAGCCTATGTCCATGAGCTCTTATAAATGCTTCCAATATTTGTGGTGGATATTGTTTTTGTTCAAGGCTGCTTTCAACCTGTTAGCTGCTTTCTGCAAATGATTACAACATATACATACACATACACATACACACATATATTATACTGGGTCAGGGCATGAAAGAGTCCACAACTGAATATTAATATATGTTTAGCTTAGGCTGTAAAAGCTGACTACATGGGAAATCCAAGGCATGTTAAGTGTATTACATTGTTTGCTTAAAGACAGGTTAAACTTAAACAAGCTGAGTACACAGTGGAATAGTAGTTTGCTTGTGAGGTCTTAATGATCTCAAGGCATTTTATAAACTTGGCTTCTAAGACGAGAAATGCTATCCCACCACAGCCTAGATGGTATTTCTGGTTTCAATAACCTAGACTATTATTAATATAACAGTCTCACACTCCAGCTATAGATTGGACCTCTAAGAAAAACATGCCAAAACTCTCTGAAGAGGAAGACATCAGCAAAGAAAACATTGCTTATTTTATATCTACTCAGAAAATTAAGTGCTGTCTACAGAATTAAGAAGTGTTCTGGGGAGGCTATTATAGGAGGATGTGTTATGTTGGTAGGAAATGTTTGAGCCATATGATGTTCCCCATATGGGCTTTATTGTGGAAATATATGTTCTTCTGATTGTTGTAAATTTAATAACAAGTCAAGCTCATTGTAGATCAGAGCTGTGGGGCCAAGACAGGATATTTCCTAAGTGCTTCCACTTAATGCCAGACCCGGTGCATATGAAGATTTTTTTTAAAGATTTCATTTTTATTTTTAATTGTGTAAATGTGCATTTATGTGTGCATGAGTGTGTGTGTGTGTCTGCGTGTGTGTGTGTGTGTGTGTGTGTGTGTGTGTGTGTGTGTGTGTGTGTGGAGGCATCCAAAGGAGTGTAGGTGCCCCAAGACCAGGGACATTGAATCCTCCAGAGCTAGAATTACAGACCAGTTATGAGCTATCAGATATGGTAACCAAACTTAAGCATTGCGTGGGCTTAAGCACCGGGTCATCTCTCTAGTCTCTGTGATTTTTTCATTTATCCTAACAATCTAATGGTAGATATTATCTATAGCTTCCTTTTATGGTGATCCCAGAAAAAAAGGTAAAACAAATCGATCCTGTTCCCGCCCTTTCCTCATTCAAAATAATAAAACACACTGTAACCTGTTTAGTGTCAACGTTAACAGTCTTAGATGAACAGTTACGACAGCCAAATCTGCCTTTTCCGTTTCATTCTTCATGATCTGAACCACTCACATCAATTAACACAAAGACAATTTTTTATTTTGTGCCTGCTGAACAAAAGTCCCAAAGACTATCTTAGTTAGGATTTTATTTTTGCCAAGAGACACCATGACCGAGGCACCTCCTATAAAGGAAAATGTTTCGTTGGAGCTGGCTTCCAGGTTCAGGAGCTTAGTCGATCATCATCATGGTGGGAAGCATGGCGGTATACATGGTTATTGCTAATAACGATCGTCTGAAATCTGAAGAGCTGAGAGTTCTACATCTTGGTCCAAAGGTAACAGGAGACTGTGTCCCTGGGCCTGCCTTGAGCATCTGAGACCTCAAAGCCCACCTCTGCAGTAACACAGTTCCTAAAACAGGACCACCTACTCCAACAAGGCTGTACCTCCTAATAATACCACTCTCTATGCGTCAAGCATTCAAACACACGAGTCTATGGGAGCCACCTATTCAAACCATCGCAGAGACAAAACCAAATCTTGTTCCTATGCCTTCCATCATCGTCCCCACGTTCCACCTGGAGCAGACGGCACTCTTTTGATAGAAGTGTAGTGCAGATACCATCCGGGAAGCAGAGGAGGGCTAAGAGTCTGTCACCAGAACACTTACTATCCCAGTAGCTTCTCTACATCAACTGTCATCCACCCAGGACCTCTTTCTCACTTGCACCCTGTCCCTCTGACCCTCCTCCACACCTGAGCACAAATGCTGCCTCCTGCATGGCCCAGCTTTGTCCCATCGTTCTTGGGTTTGGTGCCATGTTATCGTATGTACAGTGAAGAAACCACCGAAACAGCCGGGTTATGATTGGGGAAGGTTTTTATTGTGGGCCTGAGAGAGAAAACATCTAAAGGCATCTGGAAGAGTCCAGAACAGAGAAAGGAAAAAAGGAAAAAGAGAAAAAGAGAACTGCTCATGGCCAAGGTTATCTGTGTGAGACAGGAACATTGTGGGAGAGGAGGTGGCAGGAGATGAAAAGAGTAAAAGTAGAAAGGACAGGTGTGAAAATCTTGAATGTGAAGAGAGTGACTTCTGAGGGGAAAAAGGCCAGGAGGCTAGTGTGGGGGCTTTTAAGTGTGTAAGCAGTAGTGGTAAATAGGGACTGGGGGATCCCGGTGGCTTGCTGGACTTTGATATGCTCATCTCTGCTTAAGTGTATGTCAATCAAGAGTTGTGTGTCCCTTTTTGCCAGAGGCAAGGGAAATGACTTTTTGGTAGAGGGAAACCTGGTTCACATGTTCCTGAGGAATGCTGGCTTTTATGGGCCAGCGGGAAGTCCTTCTATAGCCCAGCTTGAATTGAGCTTAGCCTCATTTCTGGACACATGCTCTTCCTAAAACATAATCAGCAGTCAACACGATGTCACCTTGGAGGAGCGTTCCTTTCCACCAGAAGGCATCTGTGCCATCAGTTCATCTTGCGGCATCAGCATTCCATTTCATGAGCTTTTCTAGTGAAGTCTGGATTATTGCTAATAATGATCATCTGAAATCTGGGCTACGTGAAAGAAATGATTAGAACTGATCTTCCGACTTCCCTGTGTCGTGGCCTTTCTCTATGTCTGGCTTCTCTCTAAGCACATGAAAGGCATGAGTTCCTTCCATTTTCACCATGTCTCTTACTTGTAAATGATTCTATCATCGATTCATTCTACAGAAGAGAGGTCACAGGTCAGTTTGGGGTCCTGTGACCTTCCAGGAAATGATGACCTTAAAATTCAAACCTTTGCCCTTCAATACTAAAGTTTTCACTTTTATTTGACCCAGACCACCACTAATTTTTAAAATAAAGTGTGCTTACCAAAAACTATGTTTACATTATTTCATTGGGGTGAGAAAAATCAAAGTGGCAATTCTTTCAGAAATCCTGCTCACTTGCATCCAACAGCATTCAATGTGCTGGCCCTGAAATAACATCTCTTACTCATTTCTGAAGCTTTGCAAACTCCCTACATCTCAGGGTTGGATTATAAAGACCAGGAGGCTCTGCATGTTTGCTTGTGTATTCCTCATCTCCTGTTGTTTTTTCAAGGACTCCCTTAGAATTCCTGCCCACAGGGAGTCCTTGGGAAGAAAGAACACCTCTCTACACTTCCCACTTTGTAAGCACCTCAAAACACCAGGGAGGAAAGAAAAACCTAGCTCAAAAAAAAAAGAAAGGGAACAAAAGGCCAGCTAGTGCAAGAAGCAGAACGGAAGGCATTCAGCAGTCTCCCGCTCTGGAGGCGGGAATCTGAAATGGGAGAAGCTGGGGAGGGAAATATGAAAATCAGGCTTTTAGAAAAAGTTACATTTATAGTCTCTGAACAAACCCTCTTAGCTTGGAGCTGAAAGGTGGGATTCAATGGATTCCATTGACAGGAAGAACCTGGCAACTAGGAAAAGGAGAGAGATTTAAGTATTGTTCTTTAATGGGATTATTGTATTATACTATATGTAGTTATTTAAATAGTGTTCTTTAATGGAATTGCAACAAAGAAGAATAGGCCTATTTAAACCCTGAGCATGCGCTCATTCTCATCATAGCTATTTTTAAGGTGGAAGAAATTAAAAGGTACACATGAAAATAAATCATCTCTTGGGCAGGGGAGTGTGGGGATCAAGAGAGCAGAACCTACATGAGGAAGATCTCAAAACTCAGCAACTTGCCCAGACTTCTGCTGCACGGGCAGGCAGGCAGCTGACCAGTCCAGGATCTGAGTAATAACTTGGATCCTAAGCTTTTAATCTTGAAGCTAGAAATTAATCTGACAGTGACTAGTTTTCTAAGAAGTATTTTATGGCATTTTATTTCAGGGACATAGTCTTGGTCATTGCCTGGGAAAAAGACTCTCACCATCTATGATTGAGAGACTATGGATGTCCTTTAAATAGATTTCTTCAGTGTGCTAAGGTGTTATGAGAGGGTAGAGAGGGTATAGCTCTCTCTTCATGCCTGGTTGACTTTGAAATACATCTCATGGTTAATTTTATAGATCCTTGAAGCCTACACTTAGGGACACTGAGGCAGAATCTGGAGCTGAAGGCTGGTAGGTCATTTACCTCTAACCTACAGAGATCTGGGCTCTTTAACTCTGTGTATCCACAAATTCAATCAACCGCAATCGCTCAGACCGATGGAGACCATGAGTAAGAGCAGGAAAAAAATATTTGATGGGAAATAGCTGGCTGAGTGGTGTCACAGTGACTGGTGGGCTATGAAGCGTGAACCCAAGAGAGAAGGTGGCACTGTTCCCAGCACCTGGAGCTGGGCCACCAGGAGAGGATAACACTGTCGACAGAGACAGTCTGTCTTCAGAGTTTATTCCCAACGGCCTATGGGCTGTTGGAGAAACAGTAAGGAGATGGACCACTGTGGCTGTTTATTGCTGCAACACCTGAATGGTGATAACATTACTGAGCCTAAAGATGCTGTTGTTAAGAATACCCTTGCGAGGGGATAGGGAGGCAACGTTTAGAACAGAGCCTGAAGGAACGCCCATTCAGAGCCTGCCCCACATGTGGCCCATACATATACAGCCATCCAATTAGACAAGATGGATGAAGCAAAGAAGTGCAGGCCGACAGGAGCCGGATGTAGATCTCTCCTGAGAGACACAGCCAGAATACAGCCAATACAGAGGCGAATGCCATCATTAAACCACTGAACTGAGAATGGGACCCCCGTTGAAGGAATCAGAGAAAGGACTGGAAGAGCTTGAAGGGGCTCGAGACCCCATAGGTACAACAATGCCAAGCAACCAGAGCTTCCAGGGACTAAGCCACTACCCAAAGACTGTACATGGACTGACCCTGGACTCTGACCTCATAGGTAGCAATGAATATCCTAGTAAGAGCACCAGTGGAAGGGGAAGCCCTGGGTCCTGCCAAGACTGAACCCCCAGTGAACATGATTGTTGGGGGGAGGGCGGCAATGGGGGGAGGGTTGGGAGGGGAACACCCATAGAGTAGGGGAGGGAGAGGGGCTAGGGGGATGTTGGCCAGGAAACCAGGAAGGGGAATAACTATTGAAATGTAAATAAGAAATACCCAATTTAATAAAGATGGAGGGAAAAAAAAGATGCTGTTGTTGTCACAGCTGCTGTTTCTAGCAATCATCACTCAGTGGACATTGACCTGAGTCAAAGTCACAGCCCTTCACTAGATGTCCCTATAGCCTGGAATTAATGGTGAAAAGGTCACTAAGACCTACACACAGTCTTTGAGTCACTTTGAGACAGAGGTGAACTGCTAGTATTGACCCTCAGGATGGCATCCCTGTTCCACCTCCCCCCCACCCCCCCTATTGGAAACCACCCTCACCTTTGAGACAAGGTCTCCCACTTTTATCTGAAGTTTTTCAATTAGACTGGTCCTGAGAATCCACCCATCTCTGCCTCCCCAGCATGGAGGTTACACACACATGCTACCATGTTGGGCTTTATATAAAGTGGAGTCTAAGGGACTAGGGATGACAACTGGGTCCTTCATGATTACCCAGCAATTTATTTGCTGACTGACCCATCTTCCCAGCCCTTGAGTCTGTCTTGTTCCTGATTTTTTTCTATTCAAAGAAAAGGTCACAGGCAGAGCGCTGAAGCCCCACTGAGTGCAGTGGGCAGGAATCACTGGGGCAGGCAGCTCAGTCCTCCCTATTTGGTGCTAGCACTGAGCTGATGCTTTTCTTAAAATTTACAAGCTTCTGAAGGCGTGATCTGGCTCCTAGGGAAGGGGTGCATGGGTAATTCAGGTAACCAGTTATCAAGAACAAAATGTAGGGGCTGGGGATTTAGCTCAGTGGTACAGCGCTTACCTAGGAAGCGCAAGGCCCTGGGTTTGGTCCCCAGCTCCGGAAAAAAAAGAACCAAAAAAAAAAAAAAAAAGAAAGAACAAAATGTAAATGAAGAGGCACAAGGCAATTCAAGCACAAATACAGCAGGGAATAATTAATAGTGCTTAGAAAACATTTAACAAAGGAAAGCAAATAGTTAGCTCTTCCTTATTGGTTGAAAGATTACCTGTGCAGCTCAGAAAGGCCTTTTTGTTTGCACATGCATTTTAAAGTAAATGAGGGGGTGGAAGTCCCTGCTTTTAATAAAATATATGTATAAGGAAACTGTTTTCAATAACAAAGCTATGCAAATTTTCTACAGTTTCTATAGTGGCAATTCTGAAAATAATAGTGGAAGGAACATAAATAAATCTTTTCTTCTTGTCTCCTATGGGAACCATTCTTTCAAAGTTACTGAATTGTCTCCTGCCTCCGTTTATGTGGTGGCACAGAGGAACAAGAGCCTTTCTCCTGCCCATGCTAGCATAAGGAACACTCACAGCATCATTTCTGAGTAAAGTTTGTCTGAGCTTGTATTCGGAGTTTTATCCACCTTCACTTTCTCTTCTTTTCCAAATGGCATGATGGCCTGAGGTGTCCTAACATGGCTTGTCTTGAGACATCTGTACAGCTCACTTAAAAAAAAGAATTAAAGAAAAAAGAAGGAAAGAAAGAAAGGAAATAAATATATATTTATAGTAAACTATATACTATATATATATATATATATATATATATATATATATATACTAGAGTATAACAATATACTATATTGTTATTTTGTGTGTGACAGACTATATGTGCAGTGCCTGGACGTGTGCATGCATGTGTGCATGTGTGTAGGTCAGAGGTGAACTTCATTTGGTTGGTTCCCACCTCTACATGGATTTCTGGGATTGAACTCCAGTTCCTTCCTTCAGCTTACATTATCAAGCAGCAGGTATCTTTGCCTGCTTAACCATCCATCTTGTTGGCTCCTGATCATTTTTTTCCCCTAGATATGGAGCACTGGATTAAAGGCTCTCCTAAATTATGATTGACTCCCTTGGGTTCAAGAGAATTGCCTCCAAACCCAATTCACACCCCCACCCCCCACCCCCAGCTATGGACTATCTCCTCTATTCAGTGACTCTCTGACCTTGAAAGACAGGTGCTGCTGCTGCTGCCCGTTCACCCATCTCATTGCTTGTGTGGGCTGTTTCTAAGTTATTGTTCTGCCCTGAATCACAGAGGTTGAAGTCAGAATGGAAAGTGACTGTTGGTTTTTTTTTGTTTGTTTGTTTTTTCCTTGCTCTTATTATTGTACGGCCCTGAGCGAGTCATGCCATCTCTTTGAGTTTTTATTTGTTCATCTCTACAATTGAACTAACAGTAATGATCTATGGTGTTGCTGGGGAGCCAAAAGAGTCACTAAAAGCATCACACCAAAAGCCTGGGGGGCTGTCAAGTAACTAGGCACCAAGCTGATGCCCAGGAACCAGAATTGTTAGGCCGAGAAGGAATGCCGGTATTAATGCTTATCTCCTGTCATCGATGATGGGGGCCATTGATCATGTCAGAAACACATGGCCTTCTTAACGGCACGGTATGGGATGCCATGGCATGACAGGGGCATGTGCCACTGATTGTGACCCACTGAAGTCAAGGCCTCAATGATCTGCCATAGAGCTTTATTTTGTAGTTATTATCATGGGCAATGCCTGGGTAAATAAGCAGCGTTAAACAAGTATGAAAAATGGAGCAAAAGCCATAGCGTTTAGAAACTAGACCTGAGTGTTCACATGAATCAAACCAATGCTCACAAGAGAAAGTTGAGGGGGAACACTGACATAATGGGGAAAAGTTTCAAGCGGGGCTCAGGATGTACAGTGTATCATACACACTTTCCTTATCAGTCATAAGTTGGAAGCAAAGACAAAAGCAAAGGAAACTAGTCACTGGTCAGGCTCTGGCCCCTGGGGTTGATTGCTAAAAGCTGCTGTGGTTGGCTCGATGGGACGGTGGCAGGCAGGAGAGCCCTGGCTGGTTACTGCAGGTTGTAGGTTCAACTTTACGTTGTCTGACTGTCTTACAGCTGTGTCTTAGAGTTTCTATTGCTGCAGCAAAACACATGACCAGAAAGTAAGTCAGGGAGGAAAGGGTTTATTTGGCTTACACAATTTTATTGCTGTTCATCGCCAAAGAAAGTTAAGACAGGAACTCAAACAGGGCAGGAACCTGAAGACAGGAGCAGACACAGAGACCCTGGAAGGGTGCTGCTTACTGGCTTGCTCCTCTGAGCTTGCTTGCAGAACCCAGGAACACCAGCCCAGGGATGTCACTACCCACCACCAGCTGGACCCTCCCCCTTGATCACTAATTGAGGAAATGCCTTACAGCTGAATCTCATGGAGGCATTTTCTCAACTGAGGCTCCTTCCTCTCTGATGGCTCTAGCTTGTGTCAAGTTGACACTCATAATCAACCAATACAGGCTGTGTTGTGTATTCAAGATCTGAGATAGGATAAAAATGTCCTCACACCCACACACTGTCTCCCCATAAATTGTTTTTTTTTTTCAATCCCTTGTGGGACTGAAGATTATGATAGATGTCTCCTGAGTGTGGTTAATGACATGAAATCCCAGTTTCCTTCATTTCTGCCTGTTATCCCCCCATTTTCTCTTGACCCCTCCCTTCCTCAGCTTGGGTTTCACCTCATATTTGGGTTTGCATTGGTTAACTCTTGCTTTTGAATCTTTGCTTATCAATTTCTGACATATCAGTTTGACTAAGGGTCACATAAGACGATTGATCTTCCTATTCCGTGATCTTCTCAGAGGGAGATTTCAGTTTCCCAAATCTCTTCATAACCTCCTGAGTAGAGACCTCAGAGAGAACCGTCCATGCAATGTAGACACACATCTGTGGAAGGAGGGGGGAGGGGTGCTCAGGAGTTGGCATGAGATCCTTCTCTAAGTGTTGAATTGCCTGCCAGAGTCGCCGAGATTCATCTGAAACAGATGGAAAATGTCAGCCTTAGATGTTTTTGTTTTCAAGTTATTTTTAGTTGTCATTGTCATTTCTGTAGCGTTTACGCACAACACTCTGAAAAAGTAGAAGTTGTTGCTAAAGAAAGCGCTCTGCTCACTGTTTCAAACACAAACAGAAAGCAGGAGGAACTAACGGACAGGAGAACACGGCCTGGGAACATTTTCTAAGAAGAAGAAAATGATTTAGGGGAGCTTATCTCTCTTCCTATTTATACCAGAACTCTCCTAGACAGCACCCTTCATCGGTGACAAGCTTCCACCGCGTGCACGCAAGTGACGGGGGCTTCGCTTCTGCCTGAGAATTTTATTCCTGGATTTCTCCTTAAACTCATCTTCCTTGGTGTTCATCCCGAATCTTCCCCTAGGCCTTTGATTAAGGTCTGGCATGCATAGACTTCAGCAAAAATGACACCAGTTCACGCTATGGCATGCGTGAGCATCCAGTGTGTAATAAAAGAAAAAAAAAACAAAAACAAAAACAGGAAAGTGAGGACCCTGGCCTTCTAGACCAGACATTCCAGAGTTGGTCAGGATATAGTAGGGTTCTGGTATTTATCTAGACCTTTCATGAAGAAGTGTAGCATTGGACCTTTCAGGTCTAAACCCACCACAGATGCACAGAGGAGGTATCTATGGTAATGTATCTGAGTTCTCATAAGTAGTTCTACAGTTTATGAGCTCCTTGGAGGGTAAATTCTTAAGTAAAATACTATCACAGCAAATAATAAAACGACTGTTGCAGATTTTGCACGGTTCCTTTCACATTCATTTTTCTGATCCTCTCAAAGCCTACGACAGCGACAAGAACTTTTGTTACAGTTCTAGAGTCACAAATGGGCTGGGACTCAGATGCTAAATGGCTAATCCAAGGACATGGTACCAAGAAGTGGCTACACTATGACAACAGCTCTCTTCTCCACCATGGAAAATGAATGGGTAGCAGCCTGGTGAGAGGCACTTACACTATTGGTTTACTTACTGCTCCAGCTTTTAGCCAAAGTATAAGCAGAGAAAAATGCTTTTTTGGTCCCAATTCCAGGAACAATCAGGGAAGCAGTGGCCCTGGCTTGGTACCATTTGCAAAGTGAGCTCCTCACTGGGGAGACAGTTTCACTATGGCTGACAGGGGATTTGCTCTCTCCCCAAAAGAAGCTATTTAAACCCGTGGCTCTTTTCCTATCATCTTAGACACCCCACACACACAAAGTCTCCCTGAATCTTCAAATGTCTCCCCAACAATATTAGGAGTCTGTTATCTTTCTGTTCGTGTGATCAATACCTGTCACGATCAATTTAGAAGGAGAAATTTTTGAATTTTTCTAAAGGTGGCAAAGACAGTCTTTTGCTAGTATGCGTCAATCTGGGGGTGGATCACAGTATGCAACTGAGCTCAATTGTATGCATGAACATAGAGCTAGGAATTTATTCTTTGCAAGTAGGGTCAGGCACATCAGTGGACAGACTGTTGCTAAGAGGAGCTCTGAGTATAGTAAACTGGACTAACAGAATTTTTTTCTAAGGCCAGGTCAAGAATTTAGACAAGGGTATAGAGTAGACTTCATCGTGGTACATGGGTAAGGGGTAATACTGCTTAAATGAATTATCAGGATTCTTGTAAAAACCACCTATGCAGACCGGAAGCCAGGATCAAAGAAAATAATTTGCCTAAATGAGAATCAAAGGAATGTGTTTAAAGTTTAGTCAAAAGGAGTTACCGGCCTCTGAGAATAAACTCTTTTCACTCGAAGTTGTATTAATTTAAACCCATCATAGATTTGGTGCTTTAGTGATCCAGAACATCGTGGCAGGAGGGCAAAGTGGTACACAACCACATCATGGACAGGAAGTGCAAGACAGGAAGAAGAACCTGGAGTCACATGAACTCAATAGCATTTCCTCCAATTCCTGAAGACTCCACCTCATCCACTCAAGTACAGTAGTGGCATGGTAGGAAGCAAACCACTGACATGAGGACCTTTGGGGATATGGCAGATTTGAAATCACCTAGGAGACACACCTCTGGGAATGTGTTTGTGGACCTTCCATAGAGTTTTAATGAAGGAAGTTATACCCACTCTGAATGTGGCAGCACCGTCCCCTGGGCTGCCATTCTAGACTAGGAAAAAAAAAAGCCAGCTGGGATCCAGAATTCCCTGCTCTCTCCCTGCTCTGTCTAGATGTAAAGAATCCAGACTTGCACCCCTCACTACAAACTCCAAACTACACCATGCCTTCATGGCTGTGATGGACCAGGATTTCTTGAACTATGAACCAAAATAAATTGACTCCCTTCAAGCTGCATTCTGGTGTTGGCCACAGCAGTGACCAAAGCAAGTAACACAGGAGCATTAGTTACAAAAGTAACTAACACATCAGTCATTCAGATCCTAACTGTAGCAATGAGAGTTTATAGAGAAGAACCGGAAAATCACTTCTACTTTTCATTTCTTATTTTATTTAGGCCACAGTAGACATTGGAGATTGTTCTGTCTGGAGAATTACCTATCATAGTTGTGCTTACAATTTTGGAATGAATCAGCTTACAAGTATATAGCAAGCAAAAGTACAAGAATAGCAAGTGGCAGGTATATCTAATCAGACACTGTAACATCTGGAAACAATAGTCCTGCTCACCCGTACCGTGGCATACACCATAGTGACCTCTATTGGAAATGATTTACTTCCTAGCTATTCTCAAAGGTACAGTGTTTCTCATGCCCTTTGCCAGTTTGCCGTTCTTTCTCCTTTTATCACAGTGTCAGGGAGGCAGCCTGTTCCAGGACAAGAAATCTCAGAGGCACTTGGCTAAACACAAGCCTGAGACAAAGGTTACGGCTTTGTTCTCTAAGTCCGCTCGCAAGAAACGCACATAGCTCGTGACAGTTTACCAACAGAGCTTCCGCCATAGAAATAAAAGTAAAGCAGCAGAAAAGAACGGCCTTGAGGTCAGTGAACTTGGAATTGGAAGGGAGAGTCTGAGGACAGAAGAAATAGCCGAAGGTATGAAGAAGGCTTCAGTTGACATCAGGAAAGGGATAAATAGGGGGTTGTGATAAGCGATGATGGCACAGTAAGAAGGGAGGATCCAGTGCAGTACATACACCTGTCTGATGGTAGTGGTCACTGGTGAAGAGACGGCTGAGTCTCTCAAAGCGATGAAGGACTTGAAGAACTTCCCTGGCTTGTCTTATCCAGGGTCTTATAGCGACGCCCCAAATATCCAACAGCAACCCAGTAGTTGAGGGCCAGGAAGAGGCCATGCATTCCCTTGGTCCCTTTCTTTCCCTTCCTTGTCATTTTGGGATCTGTATTCCATCTCCACTCTGCCACCGCCAGAACCTTCGGCGGCCTCAAGAGTGTCAAGAACTGTATTGAACTGCTCTCTGCTCTAGTAGGATGCCATTCGTGTGATGGGGCTCCCGGATTTAACTATCTGCTTCCTTGCGAGTGTTTTCTTACTTTCTGAAGAATGCTGCCCAACAAAAATGCTGTGACTAGACACAACAGGAGTGCGTTTGGGCTCCTCGCCTATGCACCTCTCCCACAGCTTTCATTGGAAGTGCAGTGAAGGATTTAGGTCAAAATGCCTGAACTGTCTGTGATGAGGTCACTCGTATCGATCTGTGCACAGGACAGTGACAGAATAAAGTGTGACTAAAATCAGCGTGTGGGGAGAGAGACTGGTTTACAACCTCCTATGGACGCGGGTGGTCAGTCACATACCTAGATTCAGAGAGGCCCAGGCAATGGTGACGTCAGCCCCTTATCTGACATCTGGGTGGCAGGGAAGAATTGGGAATTTTAATTTGAAGATACCTGTAAGAAATCTAAGAAGCAGTGTCATCTAAGCAGTTAAGCAACACGCTTAGTGATGGAGACAGATGTACTACTGATCAATTATGCTTTCCTCACACCCTGATAGAACACTGTGCCCTGTCCAGCTGCCACATTTCTGCCTAGTCATACCTTCTAGTAACCTCTGTAAAGGTATTAGCAGACAGGCATAAGTCTCTCTTTCCTTGTTCTGCCCACATACCCCAGACCTTACCATGGCCTTACAAATAAATGCAGATGAAAATTTTCTCTTCCTCCCACTATGATCATATCTGTTTCTACAGTGTGACTCTGTTCTCAGCCACTTCACCTCACAGCTGCAGCCATCTTTAATTTCCCTCTCCTTCCTCCTTCCTAGTCCACACATATGATTCATTCCTAAGTGGTAAAAAGTCTCCTCGATTTCACTCCCATCTATCAATAGCTCTTCCAGTAACTTCTATGGCCCCACCCACCAGCCAATTGACTTTATTACCTGTCATCTGAACAAGACTTAAATTTCTCATCTCTATCTTTGTGCAAGCTCCTCTTTTCCTGCTTGGGGCCATCTTTAACCCATCACATATTCAAAGACCTTAAACAGTGAGATAGATACAAGGATTAATGGATAGTGACTGAAAAGGAAAGAAAACTATGTGTGTAAGGGCGGTAAAGTGAATAGTACCAAATTTACTTACACCATGTGCAGGCATTAAATATTACATGTTCAGGACACAGTTAGTGAAAAACTTGATTTTCAAATTGTGTGTATGGAAGGGTGTCTGGATGTGTAATAACATTAATAGTGTGCATCTCAGTTATCAATGCATTTTTACAATAAATAATAAAAGCTAGTATAAGTTTGGATAGATCCAAGTTCAGTGTATGTGTGTATCTCAGTAGCATATTGGCGTCATTTCTGAACTACTTACTATCCATCATATCTATCCCCCACCCCAACTCTCTCTCTCTCTCTCTCTCTCTCTCTCTCCCTCCCTCCCTCCCTCCCTCTCTCTCTCTCTCTCTTTCTCTCTCTCCCTCCCTCCCTCCCTCCCTCTCTCTCTCTCTCTCCCTCCCTCCCTCCCTCCCTCCCTCCCCCTCCCTCCCTCTCTCTCTCTCTCTCTCTCTCTCTCTCTCTCTCTCTCTCTCTCTCTCTCTCTCTCTCTTGGAGGTAATATCTTCAGAGTCCAGCTGTGTTATGTGAGAAAAGCCCCAGCCATCATCATGTCTGTGTCTTACCCTCATGCTCACATTTGGGGCATTATGCTCACAAGGGGGAAGAAGCTTCATCTTCCACGAAGCAGAAAATAGCATGGTGGAGAGTGCACAAAGCAGAGAACAGAGTGTCTTCTCCCAGCGGTGTGACTCTTGGCCTGGGTGACCTCCCTAACATCTACTCTGACCTCCAGCCTCCTGGAAATTTCTAACTTGGGGAAAGATGTTATGAATGATCACTGAGTCAACCAAGCAACCATGCTCACCTAGATATGCCTGAGGAATTAGCCTGGGGAAAATTGCTAACCACTTACGGTATTAGACGTTTTTGCGTGTGTAATTTTTATATGAGCAAAACAGAGAAAAAAAATTTTACTTGAAAATGTTAAGGAGAGTGCCCATCTGTCATGCTCTGTCACAGGGGAGCCCATTGTGAAGGCCTCATTTTAATGAATTATTGGGTTGTTTTGTCTTTTTGTTTACCTCAAGTAACATGTAGAAAGAGAGTAGTTTTGTTAAACGAGAATTCTATTTCTTGTGTGTCCATGACAAAATTGCAGAGCCTTTGGAAAACCTGTTTGTTGATCTATAAAATAATAGTTCTCTATCTTATGAGCTTTTTGGAGAATATATGGAAATTCAATGACGAAATGCCAAGAATGCTTAGTAATTTCTCCATAGCTACTTCTCTTCCTTGTAGGAGCTCAGGAAATATAATATTTATCTCATGCTCCCTCTAGGTTACCTTCTATGGTAGCTGGCTGTACAGCTGCAGTTTCTCAGCCTTTTCCCTATGAAAGCAATGACATTTCTTTTAATTTCCCATAGAAAGCAAGATAGTCTCTAGCCCGCAATACATGACCAATAAGTAGATTAAGTTTGAGCTGTTAGTTTATTAATTGAATTATCCATTACAGGCCAACTGCTAGGCCACTGCATGGTTCCTTTCCCCATCCCTGGGGCTATAATATGGGTAATGACCTGGGACTGTCACCAGGCACCTATTTCTGGTTGATCCCTGGGAACAGTGCTGACAGATGCTGGCTTCACAGCAGTCATCGGGGAGCTGCAGGGGTCCTGGGTCTTCTGGAACACTGTCAACACTGCAAGCTGTGAAGATTGCTTTTTTGGTTTTTTGTTTTTTTTTTTTTAATTTTTTCCAAGAATTTTTAAAAGGGAAACAAAATAAAATCTAAAGTTAAATTTAAACCACCAATATTTAAAAAGAAAAGAAGAAAAGAAAAGAAAACTACTCAAGTAGTTCTTTTCCACTTTGTTTTCAGTTGACATCAGGAGTTTAAATGGCAAAGAGATGTGCTAAAGTTCTATTTAAGAGAATGAGAGCCCCTGGGAGATGGTAAGGCTGATCCTCTGGCAAATAAACAACTTCCCTTCTATAATCTCTTTAAGCCCCAGGCAAGCCCTGTGGTACTTTCTTATCTGAGAAAGTTACAGAATTTTCTGTCAGGCCACCTAGAAAATAGCCCTCAAATCAAAACTATAAAAAGGATATATATTAGTCATCCTTATTAATATTGTCCAAAATGACTTATGTGTGTGATCATTCTCTTCTAGAAGTTTCTGCTTGGATGTTGATGATTACTTTTACTGAGCTTTGTTCTCCCCTACTCTTCAGTTTCACAGGTTTGGAAGCCCTGTGCCTGCGGTAGGGTTCCGTGGTATCTGAGAAATAAGGCATTGCTTGTGTGCATGGCAGTGTGAACGGTTTGATGTCGTGAGGCCAGCCAGGATGTACTCTTATGTGGTTCAGAAACACACCCGTCATGAACGGATGTGTGGATAGGTGGGTTCCACAGGACATAAGCACAGACAGTAAGGTCCTTGTAAGTCATCATCACCCAGGTCTTGAGCTCATTGTTTTATGAGATAGGGTCTAAGTCAATCCACCATGCTTAAGAACTCAGCTATGATGTTGAGAAGGGGAAGTGAGAATTGCTTTAGATTGCTTGGAAGTTTGGAGCTTTTTGGAGACCCCAGACCGAATTATTGGATGATGTATAAGAATACACTGCCCTGCCCTACAATGACACAGTCTTGTTTCCATGTACAGCCTATCTTGCTTAACATTCTACCTTTCCCTGCCAGAACATAGATTGGTGAATGCCATCAATGAAGAGTAATGAGTTTGAAATTTCAATTTAAAAAAGAATCCTTTTTATTCCTCAGAGTCAACACATAATGTACAGATGCCCCAAACTGCATATTTTGGAATTCCAAAACATTGCAGCAGATCCACATCTGTAAAGCATGTACAGCAAAAATTATTGCTGTATTTGGTCACCTTCAAATTCTTGAAGTAATGCATCATTTTAGTTGCCCCAATAAACCCTTGTTGTTGGTAGAAATTACAATTTTGACTTTCACAACTAAGTAAAGATTAAAATAAGCTTCCCCCAAAAGCGCATGGTAGGCCAGGCTGTTCTAGAAAACATTTTCTCAGTATTGATCACAATCATGATTAGTCAATCAGAAAGCTGGTATTTCGGGCTGTGTCTTGAAATAAGCAATTATCCATAAATTGGAAAGAAGATTAGACAGAGTGCTAGTGGCCTGGAAAGCTGAGAGTCAGATTTGACATTTACCTTTTAAGGCAATGGAAGGCCGGTAATGATATTTGATATTGGCTTTACACATCGCATAAAGACAGCTGACGTTAAAAAACGACACAAAGAGGACAAAGCAGTCAGTGGTGCTTTAAGAGCCTTCATTCTGAAGCATCTTCGAGAGTAATGTCGGACTCACTGATAGAAGGCAATGCCTGTGCTCTGTGGCAGTGCTAAACACCAGCCTCACAAGACTTGTGCATGCTACTTTACATATTCCACATATTAAAAATAATTTAAGTATTATATAATTAAGCCAGGAAGATGGTTCCAAGGGTAAAAGTACTTGCTTCACAACCCTCACCACCTGAGTTTGAACCCTAAAAGTCACATAAGGGGCTGGAGAGATGGCTCAGTGGTTAAGAGCACCGACTGCTCTTCCCGAGGTCATGAGTTCAAATCCCACAACCACATGGTGGCTCACAACCATCTGTAATGTACCTTCTTCTGGTGTGTCTGAAGACAGCTATAGTGTACTTACACATAAAATAAATAAATAAATATTTTAAATAAAAAGTCACATAAATGGGGAAGGAGAGAACCAACTCCACAAAGGTGTCCTTTGACCTCTACACATACAACATAGTACATGTCATTCCCCCAATGTCAACGCATGCATACATTAGTAATGATAAAATTAAAGACTAAGAGTAATCAATATTTTATTTAACCCAAAACATCAATAATATTAGCACTTTAGGTATAATCGGTGTGAAATACTTTGACCTTTTTGCTCTCTGAGTGCAGTGTTTTACTCGTCCACACTTCTCAGTTCACACAAGGCTGAACTGAGTGCTAAGTCCTAACTTAGTCCTGTCCTAAGTGCTCAGTAGTCACGCCCACCTATTTGCTCCCGTACGAGGAGAGGACATCGCTAGAGCTTCACTCTGGGAGTGTGATCTACAACCACTACCGTAGTGATGTCATTGGCAACATCCTAGAAAGGCAAAATTCTTGTACCCGTCGCTGTCCAACCTGTTGAATCTTCATCTAGATTCTAGTGACGTTGTTCAGGAGTGTGTGTCCAAGTTTGAGAATCACCTTCTTCTAGAGCAGTGGTTCTCAACCGTCCTACTGCTGTGACTCTTTAATACAGTTCCTCATGTCATGGTGACCCCAACCATTGAATTACTTTTGTTTCTACTTTATAATTGTAATTCTGCTGCTCTTATAGATTGATGTAAATATCTGTGTTTTCTAATGGTCGTGGTAACCCCTGTGAAAGAGTCGTTCGATCCCCCCCAAAGGGATCATGATCATGACCTACAGGTTGAGAACATTGTTCTAGAACAATGACAGCTTCTCACTGCCATTAAACAGGCACATATACCTTCACTGATTTCATAGGGAGGGGAATGGGGTACAATGGCATGCACATCTATGAGCTCACAGTAGAGAGATATATAACATTAAACTACTGACATCATTTCCCATGAGAATTTCTCACCAGTCTAGACTAAAAGCTACCTCTGCTCAGCACCTCTACATCTTGGGTCTTGTATATCTTGCTCAAATTTCCTCTCACCTCCTTTCGAACACTTTGCATGGTAGACAGGAGTACCCCACCCCTCCAGGTAAGGCCACTTAGTTGACCAATCTCACTTTGATGCCTGTACATAACACTTCCTCCCTCAGACTTGCCCTTCTGGGTTTAAATATTTGAAGCCAAAAGCCATAGTGTGTGAGGTTCCGTGAAAGGGCACACTTAAAACTGTAAGAAGAGCCCTCTGGTTAACTGTAGGAGCTGTTCTCCTCATCCTCACCCACGGCCAGCCTGTGCTGGGTAGAACCACTTTAGATTAGAACCCACATCCCAGGCACAGAAGACAGAAGACCGCAGGGGCAACATCTCCTACACTGTATTCACAGCAGGACAGCAGTGGGGATGGTATGGGGGCATAAGAATGAGGCAGAAGACGTCCAGCTGCTCTCTGTTGATCCAGGAAGATTGCTTAATCACAGACTTTGTTTCAAATCGCTGGTTCAAGGTAAGCGAGTGGATCTTGTTGGTTTTATTGCAGACAAGTGTTCTCTTACTGTCTTATCCAAGGCAAAAGTGAGGCAAACTATTTCATGTTCTCCTCTCCATTCCCTATTCTTCCTCCTCCTTATAGAAAACCACGGGGTGGAGGTAGGAAGAGTTGCTAAGGTCTTTCTTGTTGATTTCCCAAAGTATGAAATGCTCACCTGAGTGGGGACATAAGAAATCAACTCACACACACACACTCACACACCAACAAAGGAAAAAAAGAAAAGAAACAACAAAACCACCATGGCAAAAATCTACCCTATAAACCTCTTAATGAGAGAAGACATCTCTTCCCCTCTCCTCTCTCACATACCTTTGGGGCTCACCTAACAGTGTCTGCTCATGGCGTTATCCAGAGCAACTGTGTCAACATTTAAATGTAACTGCTGAGGTAGTCTCTTCAGAGGCCAGAGAATATTCTAGCTTCTAATGAGAGACGCAATGGAATGCTAAGGAGAACCCTGACATTCTCTTGGCTCTTTTCAGTCCCACAGCACATATGCTCTCAGTGGGAGGCCATTTTCCTGAACCATAAAATGTGTGCACCCTTTCTCCAAGCTTGTAGGGAGGTCAGTGGCTTTGCGATGGGGCCCAATTCAGTTCTTGTTTTCTGAAGCCAGCCATCATTTTTGTTTCTTTCTATAACAGTACAAATCCTACAACATGGCAGCAGGTTGTAACTCGGTGGAGGTTACATTGTGCTTTGAGTGCTAATTAATGCACTCATAGCTGGCAACAAAATATGAACATCCTGTTCACTAAACAGGACTGTGGAAGCGCAATCTTCTTGTCTTGCTTGAAAACTTATGCTTGACAATAGGGGAAATCAACACCAAAGTAGTTAAAAGGAAGTCACTGTGAAGAAAACTCTGGCTCTAGAATGAATTCGTGAAGAAAGATTCCCATTTTGCAGGGTTCATTTCACTCCAGGGCACAGTATTGGACCCCATAGAAAAAAGCAGCACAGGACACCGTGTGAGGACTTAGGGCAATGTAATCCGTGGGAAGATCTGTTCTGCCTCCAGCTGAATAGAAGACGCAGAAACATGGGCTAGAAGAGAACACCGACAATACCTACAGAAGAGTGGACAAGTTAGTGGTCCACAGTGTATATGTAGCACTCAACAGGGACAATCACAGTAGGAGTTAAATATACAAGGAGAAAGTTCTAGGTGCTGAGTCATCTTTAACCTGGAGGCTCTTTTTCAATGTTGGGCAGCTTAAGGGATTCGTTTGTCCTCTTCGAGCTCATTTTACTAGCTGCAAATAACTGACTGACTTGTCCTCTGAAAGACGTGGTACCCTAGAGTGCTCTCAATAAGAAGACTGGTTACTCAGAGATTTTAAGAGAAAGTGTGAGTTTATCGGCAGTTTTCAGTGTGCAAAGAGGAAGCCAGTTAAGGTAGACTTGCTAAATACAACTTAAAGCCACTTGGCCAGGACTATTCTTTGGGTTTTGAGATATGCTAATGGCTGGGGAGTATCTTAGTGTTTCTATTACTGTGAAGAGATACCATGACCATAGCAACTCTTATAAAGGAAAACATTTCATTGGGGTTGGCTTACAGGTTCAGAGGTTTAGTCCATTATCATCACAGTAGGAAGCATTGTGGCACGCAGGCAGACATGTTGCTTGAGAGCTAGATGAAAGCTCTACCTTGGAATCATCAGGAAGAGAGAGACACTGGCCCTGGATTGAGCATTTGAAACCTGAAAGCCCACCTCACAGTGACACACTTCCTGTTTCCTCCAACAAAGCCACACTTCCTACTCCAACAAGGCCATGCCTCCTAATAATGCCACTCCTTATGGCCCTCCAGAAGTCATTGTTATTCAAACCACCACAGAGAGAAAGGAGGCTCCTGTACCCTTCTAATTGTTACTCTGAGCTGGTTATGAGGGAGTTAAAACACCTCATGATTACTTATGTTTGGGGCTGATGTTCATTAAAGCCTTCTCGTTCTTTGTTTTATGAGGAGCAGAAGCCCAGAAGTTCGGCTTATAAAATGAAATTAATTTGGAACTGTTGTGGATTATCTGTGTGGGTGAATGAAGCTCGATATACGGAGTACACTAAAGGAAATGAGAGTTTGATGCTTAAAACACATATTTCATACACAGCCCCAAAGTGGCTGCAGCCGCTGCTCCCTAACAGCTGTGCAGCAGCAGATTGCTCTGTTAATGAACCAATAACTCAGTCCTAATCAGCCTCCCTTGCACACCAGCCGTGGTATTCAAATCACACTGATGTGTTTAAGTTCGCACTTCTGTCCCAGTAGCCCTCGAGCTCCTCTCTCCTCACTATTAACGGTAGTTCCACTTCATTCTTGTCAGCTTTCCCTCCCCCCTGTTTCCTGAAGCTTTTAAAAAATTATTTCTTGAGATTATACTATAATTCTATCATTTTCCTCTTCTTCCTTCCTCCATTCTAGACTATGTATGTATTCCTCCATACATGAGAGAGAGAGCATAAACATATAAACATAACCTGCCTAGATTGTATAATAATGTTACTTGTATGCATGATTTTATGACTGCCTGTTTCATGTGGGATATCCAGTTACTATGCTCTTTCCTAGGGAAGATGATTTTTTTCCACTCTGAGTATTCCTTAGTTTTTGTTGTTGTTGTTTGTGTGTGTGTTTGTGTGTATGTGTGTTTGTGTGTATATGTGTTTGTGTGTGGGGGGGTTAAGGTTTAACGAGCCTTCCCCTTTCCATGTTAGCAAAAATTATTGTAACCCTAAATTTACAGTGCTAAATATGAACACGTAATTTCCAGGTCCTCTGTGAACTCATATACAGTAAGAGGGAGATAAGTAGGACCACCATTACAGGAACGGTGTGGAGATGCCTCAAAAACTAACAACAAAATCCAGTATGATCAGGCAGTTCTACTACTGGGTGCCCAGGACATGAAATCACTCTATGAGAAATGCCTGTGGATTCATACTCACTACAGCTAAAGCTATGGACTCAGCCTAGATGCCCATCAGTGGATGAGTGGATGGACGGTTTTAAGCAGGCAATACATACATGGGTTTTTATTCAGTCATAGAAGAAGAAATTCTTTCACGTTTAGCAACATGAACAGAACTGGAAGCCTTCGGGTGAAATGTGCCAGTCACAGAAAGTTAAAGATCACAAGCTCGAATGCATCATGGAGATTGGAGCCTTGGGTTGGGAAGAAGAAATGGGGAGAGGTAAACTTGAGACTGGGGGGCAGGAGGAGTTGACAGGGAGCTGCAGATAAAGGGCAGCCAGATCGCAGAGGACGAATTAGCTCTGGTTTTCTACAGCACAAAAAGGTTACAACAATCGATGATGTGTTCCAAAGTGACAGGAAACGGAAAGCACAGAACGCCAAACACACAAATGATTTCACATGACCGAGATAAAAGGGAGGCCAATTAGATTTATTATGGATTGTATGCGTGTGCCAAATCTCCACTGTGCGCATCACTAGGTACGAATCCTTCCCCCGTTTAAAATGAAAACTGCGGTCGCTAACGAGGTAGAAAATGATTTGGAGAGCAGATTCAGTGGCTTTCCTGGTCTCTCCTCTTTTAACTGTCTTGGAGTTTAGGGAGCCTGGGTTCAAAGCTTCTATGCCAGTGTGCTTTGGTTTTCATTTGTCCTTTGATCGCGCGCCTAAGTCCGGGAAGGAGCTATGGGTGGCTTGTTGTTTTCTGGGTGTTTCCTTCCACTTGTGAGGGCTTGAAAGACATTTCTGTACAACCCATATTCATGTCTTGCTAGATGCTAGGAACCGATTGTTTGCTTCAAGGCCACATTCATGTGCTATTTATCTGGATAAAGATGCAAACAAGTTTCTCTTAATTTTCCATAAGGAAAGGCTATATCTTGTGTTAGATAAAATGGCCCCCACAAAAGGTCAATGAAACCCCAAGTTAGTGTAAGCACCACATCCTGATATTGCTGGGCCAGGCAGCTTCCACCACCATCACTTGTTCTTCTGGTAGAAAAGCCAAGCAAGGTCTCTGTTCTTACTCTCTCACCAGAAAGATGGCTTTACTGCCTTGTTAATGAAGAAGGGGATGAGGAGAGAGAGGTGGGTAGAAAAGTCATCAGAGGGAGGTGTCTTACCCCAGCATTGTCTTTCCCTAGGGAGAATGGCTTCCTCTGCCTGGAAAAGTTCTTCTCAGAATGACAGATTTCCTATGAAGCCTGGGTTGATAGTGGCAGGTGGGGCAACAGTGGGGCCCGCTCTCTGTGCCAGGCTAGAGACAGAATGTGCCCTTTAGTCAGAGCAGTGGGAAATCCATAAAAGAAAAGGATCCCAAAGATTTACAAGTGGGATTTAAATGCGCAGAAATTAATCACATGTAAACCGAGGGCAGAGGTGTTAGGCAGCTGTACAATAAGTTATAGAAGTAGCTGGAGGCTCAAGTGAGACTTAGGAGGGGCTTGAAAGTGAAAAGACTCCTTCAGGTACAGGAGAGGTGGGAGTTCCCCTATAGGTAGTTACAGCCATCACAAAGGCCCAGCACCACTGAGCATTAACTTCTGCACTTAAGGAAAACATTGTGCTTAAGGAAAACATTTTTCTAATTTTTTATTCCATTCAGTGTCGTGTTGCGTGGGCGTGTGCCTCACGGTGTGCAGAGCTGTCAGAGGACTTTATGAAGTCAGCTCTCTTCTACCCGCTTTCTGCGGGCTCCAGGTTTGGGTTTTACAGCAAATGCTCTACCCACTGAGGCCACCTTGCCAGCCCCAAAAGAGACGTTTCTGAAACTCCCTTTCTTCACCCTCTCATGCATCTTTCTCTTGCTTTAAACCACATTGCAAGCAAAATATCCACCCATGGTTATTCAGACACTGATTGTTCAGTATTTGCAAGATTATCAGTGAATTGAGTCACTGCCATTGAGTGAACTGGCCATGCCTCAAGAACAGTGCTGGAGAACATAGATCTCGAAGCTCTAAAACATACCCCAACCCACTGGATATCCTAGTGAGGGTTTCTATTTCCATGATGGGACACCATGACCAAAAGGTTTATTTGATTTATGCTTCCACATAAATTGTTTGTCGTTGAAGGAAGTCAGGACAGAAACTCAAACTGGACTGGAACTTAGAGGCAGGAGCTGGTGCAGAGACTGTGGACGGGTGCTGCTTACTAGCTTGCTCCTCATGGCTTGCTCAGCCTGCTTTCCTTTCGAATCCAGGCTCACCAGTCCAGGGATATCACCACCCACAATAAGCTACCCTGCCCCCTGCATCAAGTACTAATTAAGAAAATACCTAACAGCTGGATCTTACAGCAGGCATTTTCTCAATTGAGGTTCCTTCCTTTCAGTTAACTCTAGCTTGCATCAAGAGAAATCAAGCCAGCACATTGGGGAAACATAGTAGAGCCTTATAGCATAAAGTATGGAAGCCATCACAGTTTTAACATCCATTGGGGCTAATAGAGTAGCATTTTAAAATACTTTTCATTGGGGCTAGAGAGTTGTCTCAGTGGCTAAGGGCACTGGCTACTCTTCCAGAGGACTCAAGTTCATTTCCAATATCTATATGGTGTCTCACAACCATCATAACCCTAGTCAAGAAGGATCTGTCGCCCTTTGCTGGTATCCTTGGCCACCAGGTATGCATGTGGTTACACAGGTGCACAAACATATATACAGCCCAACAAACAACAAACAAAACCTTTCCATATACCGCACATAACTGTATGCATTTCTACCTCTACCTCCAGATACAAAATCAATGTTGAGACTCCCCTGTCCACACACTGTTTCTCAATGCTGTCATTGTTTGGGTCTTGTTTATGCAGCCATATTGTTACAGTATCATGGGTGGAGCTTCCCCATCATATTTAGGGAACTTAGTCACACTTCCTATTCCTCTGGCTCTGACAGTCTTTCCGCTCCCTCCACGGTGTTCCCTGAACCTTAGACACAGCCATTGGCAATACCAGGATCCTGATCCTCAGAGGCAACTGAACTGAATGTTTTCTGGAAATCTTCAAACAGAAGCACATTGATATTCTGTGTAATTGCAAGAGATTCTTCCGGGTGCAGGTTTCTTCTTTCTTTCTAATACATTCAAGTAGTCCACAAAACTAAGCGAAACCAAGTAGCTTAGCCTCAGAAATAACAGACACTGGCTTCTTAGGGGTCCCAGGCGAGCCGGCAGGCTTCCTTTATATGTCAGGCTTCTCAGTTACAGCCTGACAATTCTCCTATTGACCTGCTTCATAGGTAATGGCTGTAGTCTTGCCTAGTAGCTTTTCAGCTGATGAATTAGCGACCTGCTGAGGGTGAACAACTGATGGCGGGTGACAATGGAAAGACACTTTAGCTGCGACTACACTCAGCAAAAAGCTTCAATTTATTCAGAGGAGAAAGAGCTGCTTCTCCCTATTGAGTGGAAACAAAGGCTCCCACATTCTCTCTTCCTGGCTTTTTCCTTCTGGGATGCCAACCTTGGGAAATTGTAATTGGAAATCCAGTTTTCTTTAAAGCAGACTTCAACTTCCAATCCAATTTGTTACTTGAATAAATGTTGTCCTGATGAAGTTTATTTTGCTTAGAGACTATGCCAAGTAGAGAGATGGGAAGATGGTCAGTAAGAGTGTTAAATGTGTAAGTATAAACATTGAGAGCCAAATCCCCAGCACCTACATGAAAGTTAGGGTGGGTTATGCATGTGCCTTGTAATTCTGATGGTTTGAAGGGCTTGTTGGCTGCAACAAATCCAAGTTCAAAGAGAGATCCTGTCTCAAAGGACCAAGTGGAAAGGGATCAATCCTGACACCCAACTTTTCCTCAGGTCTCTGTAGGTATATATGAGTGTGAGTGCCCACATACATGCATGCTACACACACACACACACACACACACACACACACACACACACACACGCCAAATTTCTTGCCTACTGATAGAATGAAAGTATATATTTTAAAAGGGGACCTATTAGACTGGCATATGGTCTGCGGTCCAGATAGTCCAACAATGACTGCTTCCCGATGTACTGTCCAAGATCCAGTAGTCATTCAGTCCACTAGGCTAGATATCTCAGCAGTCCTGATCTGTGCTGGAGTCCAAGGGAAGTCCTAGAGAGCTCAGCAGCCTACATTGGAATCCTGAAGAACTAGGTTCTAACAACAACAGGAGAGGAGGCCTCCGCATCAGGATAGATGCACTTGCTGGAGAGAGTGAAGGCAAACAGGCAACAAACAAAAGCTTCCTTCTTTGTTCTTTTATGTGGACGACAACTAGATATGGCCCAGATTTATTGTGGGTCTTTCTACTTCAAGTGTCCCAAGTAAGAAAACCTCCCCAAGGTGTAACCAGCTAAATTGGGTTTTAGTTGTTTTCAGATGTAGTCACGTTGACAACCTAGATTGGCTACCACACCTGCTATGTATGCAGTTACTTTAAAGCAGGCAGGCAGAGATTGGAGGTATTTTCTGCCGTGGTTGAATAGCTGTATAGGTTGTCCTGAGATGTTCAGCTTGAGTGGATTCATGACAGAGTGGGATTCTGTCTTCTTTGCCGTGGTAGCTCTGACTCTCTGTGTGACTGAACCTCAATCCTCTCCTTGATAGAAAAATTCTCAGAGACTCAGAGCATATTTCTAATATCCCTTGCTAGAAATGCATTCTGTCTTATTTCCTGACGCATGCTCCATACTTCTGGAAAAGATCTTACTGACCAATGAGCCAATCAAGGAGCAGGGAAAGCGATTATAGCTAACTTTCGAGACTATTTACTGAGCATTAGAGAGAGGGTTAATGTCAGTGTCCTCTTTATTGCTGACTACTCCAGGGATACTTATTCTCTTCACTTCAACCAGCTGGGAGGTTCTGAGTTAACTCCTTTCCATTACACAAGGCAAGTTCTCTGTGATGCCCAAGGGCTGCACAAATCTATGGCTACAGAGATACAACTTTAGAGGACGCTTTGACCCAATGTCATTTAGCAAGTAATAATAATGGATTCACACCTCAGGACTGTGAGTTCCCTAACCATCTGTCCTTAGACAAAGTTACGGCATTTGAAAGCCACTGCCTCCTGTGGAATGTGTCTTAAATCCAATCGGAGGAGTGGTTGGTACGGACAGGATGTTTTTGCCACTGTTGCACTCATGGATATATCTTGTCACAGCAGTCATTAATGTAGCTCACAGGATTTACAGCTGGATGAGAGCTGATGACCCCGCCCCCAGAAGTCCACTCCAACTTTGGGTGCTATGACAACTAGACAGCAACGTGGAAGTTTCTATTTAGTGGCAATTTTATTTCTCCTTGTTCTGTGACAAAAATGTGATGTTTTCAGCAGAAGGGCCTTCCCCTCAATTTCTGATGGGCTCAGGCATTTAGTCTCAAGGAAACTTCTGGCTTCTTATTTTCTGTGGGGCTTCTGCTTGCAGTGGGAAAAAAATCTAGAAAGAATTTTGTTCGTAGTGTAATTAAAAAGGGTAGAGAAGAAGCAGGCGGTCAAAATTTACCAACTTTTTCTTGAATAGAGAGTGGAACTGACATTGTAATCAATCACTAAGGGACAAACAAACATGACACAAGGACTTAGCTAGCTGAGGAAGTCCCCTCCCTCTGCAGGTACCAATAATTCAGCATTGTTTTTAATGGCCTCATAAAAACAAATTTGTCTACCAAAAGACCAAAGCACTGAGGATAATACTTCTGTATCACCAGAAGATATAGAACCCAATCCTAAGTTTCTCCATGGACCTCACCAGGTATCGGGAAAGTTACTGTCAAAACTCAAATGGAAGCCTTGCTTATCATGTGAGTGTGGGCTCAGAAACAGCAGCTCCAAAACCGAAATACATAAAAATACCTGAGTCCTTCTCCACTGGCTGTTCTTATACTACTAGGGAAGGGGCAACAATTGATAGAAATAAAATTTATATGGTGGGGATGGAACTCCAAACCTTCTACCCTCGGGAGGTAGGGAAAGAGATAGCTGCCAATCACAGACCCACACTTGGAGCTAGAGAGGTATGCCTGGAAATCCTCTACCTCTGAGAACCATACACACAGTGACTGAGAGAGTGACACTTCACAGAAGAGTAAGTTAGTTTCTACTAAGAGCTAGGGGAGGGGTTCTTGTTAGAAAAGGGGAAAGCATGTGGAGAACAGATCTGAGAGCCAGTGCACAGCAGAGACTGGAATAGGAGAGGAGGCACTGATGTCACCCCCTTTTGCAAGCCAGGCTCACCCCAAAGCAATCAGTGCAGGAATATGAAGCTCCTGATGAGCTCACTTTTCCCTCACTCAGTAATTAAGTGCCTGTCATCTACAAGCATAAAAGTTGTTTGTCTCCATCTGTGCAATCTCATGCAAGGCAACCAGCCTTCATGAAAAAAAAAAGTGTCTAAGCTCTACAACCTATTAGCGTGTTTTTTAACAGAGACACAGCAATCCAATGAATCATAGTCATATTCGAAATAGGTATCATCACAATCATATTAGAGAATTAAAATAACTATGGCCAATGTATTAATTAGAAGAAGTAATTCCATGCTGGACACATGGGCAATTTTGTCAGAGACGTGGAATATGTGGAAATTCTAAGTGAATGTGCTAGATCCCCGAAGCAGACAGACAACGAAGAAGTCTGTCAATTAGGCTCACCAGGCTACTGGACATAACTGAGGGAAGAATCTGAGAACTAGACCACCGGGCAGTAGAAACCACTCAAGCTGAAGGGACGAAGAATAAAAGTCTAAAAGCTAAGGGGGTCAGAGTCCAAAAGTGGAACCATGTCAAAGACTGGACCTTTAGTTGAATTATCAAAAAGAGAAGAGACATTAAAAAAAAGTCTAAATAACTAAAAAGCTCCCCAAATTGACAGACATGGGGAATCCTGCCTCCAGGAAGAGAGACTATGGGGGCTTTAGCATAGCAAAGGGCATTCAAGGGCTTCTCAGCAAGGTGGGGATAAAGAGGGCTTAGGTAAACAGGAAGAAGACCTTTAACACACCTACAATGATTTTAACAATTCAGATGCAGTAGAGAGTCTTGAAAGCCACTAGCCATCAAAGTCCAATTAAGAAAAAAAAAAATGACCAGAATACCATTACTTTGTCTTCTAAAGAAATTGAAAAGGAGATAAATAATTCATATCACAAAAATGCCAGCCCCAGATGGCTTCACCTGAATATTCTATTAAATATTTAAGGATGAAACAGAAGCAATTTTGCATAAACTCTTCCACAGCATGAAAGAAGAAAGAACTTGCCAGCTTCTTTCATGAGTACCAGCACCTCCCAAATACCAGCACTAGACAGATACATGATCAGGAAGACCAGTTATCAACACAGATGAGAGGCTCCCGACAACCACAAGTAGATCAAATGCAACGACATATTAAAAGATAATTCACTGCGATCAAGTAGCTCTGATCCCAGAAACGCAAAGCCACTCTAGCGTTTAAAATCTGATCAGAATAGTATATCTGAATGCTTAAAAAGCATTATAAAATTATCACCACAAGGGGTACAGATAATACCTTTTAAAGAGATTTCAACTACTGTGTGTGTATGCCCATGATGTATGTGATGTGCTCGCCACAGTGTGTGTGTGTGTGTGTGTGTGTGTGTGTGTGTTTGTGGAAGCCGGAAGACAACTATATGGGGTTAGTTCTCTCCTACCTTTCCATAGCTTTCAGAGATTGAACTCTGCTCAGCGGGTTTTTTGGCCAGTGTCACTACCCATTGAGCCACCTCAATAGACCCAGACAAGAACTTGGACAACATTCAGTAGCCATTCATGATACTCTTGGAAAGTAGAACTAAAAAAAAAAAAAAAAAAAAAAAAAAAAAAAAAAAAAAAAAAAAAAAAAAAAAAAACCAGTGTGTTGATCTACCAAAAGGATTATCTACCAAAAATTCACAGGGAGGATCATGTTTAATGATGAAAGACAAGATGCTTCCCCACTGAGGTCAGCATCCAGGCGAAGATGTCTACTCTTACCAGGCCTGCTATACGCAGTGCAGTGAGGCAAGAAAGGGAAGCAAAAGGCTCATGGGTCGGAAAGATGAGGTAAAACTCTATGCGAAATAGAGGTGTCTCTATGTAAAAGGTCTGGAGAAGCTACAAAATAGTTACAGGTAAGTTTAGAATTTCTATAATATAAAGGCAACATACAGATTTAGTGTTTCTACAAAGAAAAACATATTTTTAAAACTTTACTGCAAATAACTTCCAAATAAAAAACATTATGCCGTGAGATCCACCGGATCCAAAGTTTATACATCTCGATGGACTTCTGTCCAGTTACAACAGACGTTCTGAAGCCATGTGAACTCATCTCTGATTTTATTCCTTACTATCAATTATATTTTTATATACTTGTCCACTACCAGGAAGCCAAAATATCAATCAATGACAGTTACATAATTACATCAAGAAAAACAATCAGCTTCATGTCCTCTCTCGTGACTATATGTCCATTGTCTGGATTCCATCCTTATCATTTAATATGACTCTTACAGGTCACTGTGCCCACATTTATAGTTGTGTGTGTGTGTGTGTGTGTGTGTGTACCCATATATGTATATATACCTATATGTGTATATCATAGGCTATGATCTGCATATGAAGAACATTCGCTTTATTTCTTTCTGAGGTTATATGGCCTTGCTTAATGTTGTATGTCAAGTCCATGCAAATTTCATGGTTTCACATTTCTTTAGAGCTGAACAGTATTTCATATTATATTTTACAGATGTGCTATGTGGTGATTTGGATAAAAATGGCCCCATAGGCATTATTTCAAAGGATTGGGGCATATGGCCTTGCCGGAGGAAATATGTCTCTAGGGGATGGGCTTTGATGGGCTTAAATTCTCAAACCAGGATCAGTGTCTCTTTCTCTTCCAGCTGCCTGCCAATCTAAATGTGTAACTCTCAGCTCGTTCCCCAGCTCTATGTCTGGCTTGTGCACCACCAGGTTTCCCACCATCATGATATGGACCAAACCTCTAAACCTGTAAGCCAGCCCCAGTCAAATATTTTTCTTAATAATAGTTGCCATGGTGTTTCTTCCTAGCAACATAAACACTAACTAAGATATGTCAACTTTTAATTATTCATTTATCTATTAGTAGACAATTAAGGTCAGTTTCATTTCTTTGCTATGTGAATAGAGCAGCAATACACAGAGGGGTGCAGATATTTCTGTAGTAGGTTGTGGAGCTCTCTGGGTATGTATATTTTTATATTCAATGTCTTTGTATAAGGATAGCAATGCTGTATATAATACCAAAAATAATTATACATTAAAAGTGTCATTTAAAGTGGGCTAGAGTTACTCTTGCAGAGGACCTGGGTTCAACTCTCAGCACCCACATTACAACCATTTATAACTCCAGTTCCAAGGGATTTGATACTCTCTTCTGACCTTTATGGGAACCAGACCGACATACATACATACATACATACATACATACATACATACATACACACACACAGTGAGAACTCTCAAATACATAAAATTAAATAAAAAAAGTTTTTACTGGGGAGGTTGGGGAGATTGCTCAGTAGTTAAAGTACTAGCCATTCAATCAAGAAGATTGGAGTTCAGATCCCCAGAACCCATGAAACTGCTGGGTGGGTCAGGCAGCCTCCCTGTAAGTTTCACCTTGGAAGGTAGAGACAAGAGGTCTCCAGAGCAAGCATTTTAATGATCAGCAGCTCTGCATTTAAGTGAGAGACTCTGCCTCAAAGAATAAGGTAGAGGAATGATTGAGGAAGACCTTTGACATCAACATTGGGTCTTCACACACACACACACACACACACACAAACACACACACATACACATTCATACACACACTCATACACACACAGACACACTCATACACTCTCATACATATACATACATTCATAAATGCACATGCCTACACATACATGAACATGCAAACATACATGTATGCATGTAGTACATACTAAAAGAGAAGTACATTGAATGGAGAAACAGGATCAGGGTCTGTAGTTGCAATGTTACTCTGAGGTCACTTGTCCTCAGTGTAAGCATCAGCTTCAATACAATTCAGTAGAGTCTAATCATGACTGTCATAGACACTGACAGTTGTGTTCTCCGATGTATTTAGAAAGACCAGAAAGTGAGAATACCTGAAACAGTTTTGAGACAGAGCAATGGCAGAAGGCTCATAGGACTTGATAGTCTGACCTACATTAAGCTAGCATGTTCAGACAGTGTCGTACTAACAAAACAATGAGCACATAGGTGAATAAGACAGAATAGAGAGTTCAAAAACAGGCCCACAGACTAATATACATATAAAATAAAGATAAATATTTTTCAAATAAACACTGTCATTAAAGTGACTATATCTTCATATATTAGCATTCTGGTAGTACAGAGCAGTCTGGTAGCTCCGAATACTCCTGAACAGGCAACCACATGGGCTCCACTGTGTCCTGTGTCCTGTGGAGGTCCAGCAAATATCCCTGTTATGTGTTTACTCTAGTGTCCAAGGCCCGGTTCTGACTCAGAACACAGACAGCGCTCTAGACTCTGTGATCCTACAGACCGGAGCCCACCACTCACCAGACACCCTCTGCCTCAACCTCTGCTCATGACCTTTCTGTTCCCTTTGGCGTGCATCTTCCCAACCGTACCCCACTTCTGAAACTTTAGCTATAGTTTCACGATCATTTCAGATCTCCCCACTTGCACACATGCACTTCAGCGGTGATCTGCCAGTCGAGCTTGTAGCTCTTTCCATCCCAGAGCATGATGAAAAGGCCTGTGACCTCTCTCCTTAAAGCCACTCAGGGGCACGCTTCCCTGCCGAGCCCCACACTTGGTCCAGGGCTTGTCAATCCATCCTGATCTGGTAGAATTCCCCTCCATCGAATCCTGCAGAACAATGGTGGTCTCTTCTTCACACTGCTTACCCAATTCTCTTTTGCCTCATCATCCTTTGGGTGTGCTTTCTTCCCTCTCTAATTACCGTCACTGACTGCTTCACACATCCAGCCACCCCTTGGGCATCCGCTTGCACACCGGGGTTGTCAGCCTATCCTCATGTGCCTAACTGAGGGCCTCACACATCAGAGATGCCAGATTTTTAATTGTTGAATCGATTTCCAAACCCCGGACACCACGCTATGAGCTGAATTGAGCAGCTGCCAACTTTCTATGCAAATGGCATTACTAATAAGATTATTAGGGAAATTATTTTGTTGTTACATATGACAACACACCTTT
Source organism: Rattus norvegicus (assembly GCF_021556685.1). NCBI lineage: Eukaryota > Metazoa > Chordata > Mammalia > Rodentia > Muridae > Rattus > Rattus norvegicus. The sequence continues at coordinate 90,516,839 of NC_141546.1, read as the reverse complement.
CTGGTGATGTTTGATTGCCAAACTGTTTCCTTTGATAGAACTGCCCTTAGGCCTTTGTTCATTTGAATTATTGATGACAGCCATGTCTTCGTAATTCCTAACCACGGAAAGAAGGGAATAAGACAGCTTTCATTGTCAGTCCAAACAAGTAATTCGAGATCAGCAGACATAGCATCTGCCATCCAATAGGCACCATCTTCATTGACTCTTCCCATGGTCCAGTCTCTCTGAGATTATAATGATTTTAAAGGTGTTCACAGGCTGGACCCAAGGTTCTGGATGCTGTTGCTGTCCCACCCATGCTAGACTTGGACATATGCTATATGATGGTTCCTACATTTCATAATTTTGCATGTTCAAACCTTATTGGGCTGGCTGAGGGACAAGGCTCAAACTTTTCCTTCCATTGGATTCTTTAACACATTCCCTTGTGTACATTTGCGAATGCACTTCCGAGTAAGAAGCCTCTAACACCCGGATGTTATTGCCTGACTTAAAGACAACATTGGTCCTATTCGTGGGGAAGCACTGTTACATTATTCGCTGTTGCTCTAAGCTTTCCCACTCCTATTTGTCCCTTTCATAGCTTCCGACAGCCACTGTCAGCAGCTTTTGGATTGTCTACTTCCTGTCTCCTTTCCAGATGGGTCCACCCTGACCCTTAAGAGAATTCCATCTTGGGAGCTGCAAAACTGATTCTGAGAACTTCGTAACTGTGAAGTTCCCACAAGACTAGATTCTGGGATTTCCATTACTTGAGAGTCTTGATAGTTTCTCCAACATTGCTGTCTCAAGGTCAAGAGATGGACACCGCAGGACAACTGGTGACCACAGGGTCACAAACTCTTGCCACAATCTCACCTGGCCCTGCTTTGGCTGCTTTATGGGGAGTAAGGTTTAGGAACATGGATCAGCCAAGGATATTAGGAACATGGATCTAGGATCAGCCATGGATATAGTCCATGATAATTGTGTTTTCATAGTCTAGCCTGTGGTTCCTTTCTAAGGGCACAATTTCAGTTTATTTTGGCACAGTTATGTCCACAGGAAATGGTGAGAGTCATGAAGCCAGCCCAGCTGTTTGACACCGCTCCAGCAAAGCTGACCCGAATGCTGTAATCACCATCATTCTGTCTCTCACTTTTAGGTTCTGATGTCTGTGTGTTGCATTCTTGGGGACTTCCTGCATTATGATTCATTTTATGTCTTTTCCTTAGAAAAGTATGTCTGAGTCTTTTTAGGAAAGTCCTAAACTCACTATCCCTTCTGCTTTTAGGGAAATAACTTTATGTGGCCTTATTTGGAAGCCTCTCTTATGCCCTGGAGACCATAATAAGCAAACAAGCACAAAGAAGCTATGAATTTCTAAATGAAGCTACGATCTCAGGGATCTTTTGGGGATATCTTCCCATAAGCAAACAGAAACAGTATCATTGGAACAGGATAACCTTAGAGTTAGTTGACAAACTCTGACTGGCCAGGATTCAGATTCAGACAGGTAACAGACTCAAGGCCTCTTTTTACAATATGTGTAGAGGTTTCAGAAAATGTAGATTAAAGATAGGGGATCATACAGGGTACACCCCAGAAGACTAGAACTCAGTAAATAAGATAGATTAACTAAAATAATCTTTTCCTACTGAATAACGTAGATGGTGAAAGGATATCAGAAGGAATTAGGTATTAGTATTTACTATTCCTAAAAGACTGGTTCAGATATTTTCTATTTCTCTGAAGCACTTTAAAACTGCAAATACTGCCTGCATAAAAGCAGGCTGTCCCATAATAAATGCGTTTGCTTTGGCGGAGACATTCTTTAGATTCTTTGAATTAGAGTTATCGAGCAGGTAGTAAAAATAAAATTTGTTCTTTATACTTTCTAATCGTGGCTGAACTTGTAGCCCCGGACATATAATGAAAAATCAAAGGCATGTCTGGAAACAAAATGATGTAATCTGCACTTCTTGGGAAATCATTAGTCTGTTCTTGTTCTGTGAACCCTGTATAAGTAAAGAAGCAAACTGATTGCTAGTCAGTCAGAGCTGCAAGATTCCCCTGACCACTCCTGACATCTCCTCTCCTCTCAGGAAATGTGTCAACTTCCGGGGCTGCTCCCTGGCATTTGTTAATCAATATCGGAACCTGTTAGTCAATGTTCCATTCAAAGCATTGTGTGGGAAACGGTACTGAATAGTAAGAAAGAAAATGGAAGTTGGTTGGAATATTCATACCTGATTCAAACTTGTGAGAGTGACCACCCGAGAGTGTAGCTGAGAGTGTTGGACACAGAAACTCTGGAAATTTTAAGAGGCCAAAAATACCACCCTAATTTCATGAGCTCTGTGACATTTTTATGATGCCTCAAAGAATCAGGAAATGGTGGGCAGATGTTCTTTTGTTGTTGGTAAGGTCAGAAGGGAAGGTGTTGTTTAAGATGTGCTCTATGTGTGATCAAACCTGAGCCTCCTTCCACTTCTCTAGCATTTAACTCCAAACTTAAAGGAATGTACCATCCATAAATCTGTGGGTCATTGTATAAGATCTCCTTTCTGCACAGGCCCAAGGCTAAGCTGCTGGACTAAGGGGGGAAAGCAAGGTGCTCCGTGCTAAACTCATTGCCAGGCTCACTAGATGGCCTCACTCTGCTGCCATAGAAAGAGGAATGAGGAGTAACAAGAAGGTAGACGTTATAGTTCTCAATACTTCCAAATAAGTAGAAGCTCTGAATCTTTGGGCCAAAGCAAGCCTTGGGCAAAGTGGGATAGCTGGGAGAGGAGAGCATGGGTGTGGGAGTCTGGATAGAGACACTGATGACCAGGTTACCGTGGCAGACTGTAGGTGGGGATTCAGTCACCGTTATGCATTTTAGACAACCTTCTTAGCTATTTTTATGTGAATGGCTCATCCTGCTATAATCTGCAGCCTCTTTCCCTGAGGAATTTTCCCTAGATATTTTTGTTTATCAGCTTGCAATAGTGATAATCTGAGATGTGGAAAGTATCTAATCAAGTGAATTTCCCACTTGAAACTAGGAAGAGAGAGAAGGGCCATCTGAGTCAGGCCACAGCAGGGCACAGAGTTCTCTGTGATTTCCATACACAAGTGCTGCAGGTCACTGGGTGTCTGACAGCCATTTACTGCAGAGTATGGATATGGTGGAAGCGAGGAGCCAGCCGCTAATCAGCCAGCATGATCGCTTCTGATTCCTGGTTGCTTAGAAAGATGGTGGGCTGAGGAGAGGAGGACAAAGATGACAGCAAATACTTATTCCGTGTGCAAGACTTCAACCTGCACACACACACACACACACACGTACACACGTACACACACACATACACAAACATACACACACATACACACACGTACACACACACATACACAAACATACACACACACAATACACACTCACACACATACACACACACACACACAAATACTGTGGAAGCTCAAATGATATGTCCCCCCACAGTCTTAGGCAGTCAGTAAATCTGTTTGGGGAGGTATAAGAGACGTAGTCCTGATGGAGTTTGTATGTCACTGGGGCAGGCTTTGAGAGCTAAAAGATTCACCCTGTTCCCAGTTTGCTCTCCACTTCCTGCTTGCAGTTCCAGATCTGAGCTCTTGGCTCCATTCACCAAATCTGCCTGATGCCACAATTCCCTCATTGTGAGAGTGACAGACTCTTATCCTTGTGGAGTCACAAGCCCAGATAAACCCTTTCTTCTCTAAGCTGCATTGATCACGGTGTTTTATCACAGCAATAGAAAAGCAGCTAATACATATACATATATGCATAGTTATGTATATGTGTGAATATATATGTACATATATATTCAAGCATATTTGTTTTGTTTTTTAAATTAAAATATAATTACATGATTTCCCTCCCTCTCATTCCTCCAATTCCTCCCATATTTCTCCCCTGTTCCTTTTCAAATTATTTCATTATTAGTGGTGTGTGTGTGTGTGTGTGTGTGTGTGTGTGTACTATGTCCATTTAGTGTTGTTTATATGATAAGTTTTCAGGAATGACCACTTGGGATCAGATAACTATTTTGGGGTGCTCCTGTCTGGTGAAAGCTAATATTCTCTCTCTCTCTCTCTCTCTCTCTCTCTCTCTCTCTCTCTCTCCCTCCCTCTCTCTCTCTCTCTCTCAGCAGTTTTTAATTACCTATAGCTCTTTATTAGGCGATAGCATCCTCGAGATTCCCCTCATCCATATTGCCTTATCAACTGGGTTGTCACTGTCCAGGTCTCGTTTAAGTGACCATACTGTTGAGATTTCATGGGTGTATCTCTCTTGCTAAACACAGAAGAATCACTCTTACAGGAGACATCCTGGATCTCTGCCTCTTACAACCTTACCAGCCCCTCTTTCACAATGTCTCCCAAGCCTTAGAAGTAAGGGAAGGGTTGTAGATGTATGGACTAGGGCTGACCACCCCATGGTCCTTTTCTTTGGATTTTGACCAATCACAGCTTTCTGTGGTAGTCTCCATCTGCAAAAAGAAGCTTCATTGTTGAGGGATAAGAGCTATACTTGTCTGTGGGGTGTAAGGATAAAGATTTACGATACAGTTGGGAGTCCTACCGGGAAGTGGCAGTAAAAGGTCCTTTGAGATGTATAGCTCCACCAGCCATGTATGGTTGACTAGGTTTCCAGTACCAGACATGATTTCCCTCCTGTCCAGCTGGCCTTAAGGCCAATTAGAAAGCTATTGGTTACCACCCAAATAGGTTTACCACTATTGCACCTCGATGGGTATTTGCTGTGCATAGTTAGGACCACTGTGCTTTCCTCCCTTGGCAGCTTTTATAGCATCTTCTGACTTATAAACGCTAGTCCTCAGGGAGGAGGCTTTTGAGTCAAATGCCTCCGGAGGAAGGAAGCTGTCAGTTACAGGCACAAAAGGGTGAGAAACTTTCCCCCAAGCAGGAAGGAAGTAGTTAAAAAAAAATCAATCCTGAGTCCTTGATCACCTTACCAAGCAGATAAACTCCAAGGATGACCATCTGTTACAAAGACTTTTACCAAGCCTAGTAGGAGATGACCCTGAAATAAAAATGTAAGAGTTTTTTTTTAAAAAAATCAATTAAATGATGTTTTATTTGGACAAACACAGAAAGAAACATTTAGCTAAAGCAGACACAGGTGAAAGATTAAGACAGATTCCTAAAGAAACATTTGGCTAAAACAAACATAGGAAAAATGTTATGCTAAAAAAACACGTAAAACACATATAATAGATTTTTTAAATTAATGACATACATTTTTTGGTTCACCTTACATTGTGTAGTTGAGCTCCATTTATCAAGACTCTATAGAAAAAAACACACCAACAAACTTCTGGTGATGTGCCGAGGCTTTTTTTGTCCTCTCAGCAGGCTCAGGCTGATTGGCAGAGTGACGTCAGCTGAGACAGGCTCACAGGCTGAGGTGAGACCCATAAAGGTCACATGATGTTTAGATATCTACAAATAAAACTAGATAGACAATGACAGAGACTGAGCTAGGCTTACTTATAAAGCTTCTTGTTGACTCAAGCCAAGGCTGAGGCCTGGCTGTCTCTGTTAGGTAATGTCACCATTACTGATTTGTGTTTACTATCCTGACACTATTGAACTAGAATGCTGATGGATCTATAAAATGTTTGTGAATAGATCAAGCTGTTGCCATTAACCTACAAACTGAACTGCCCATTGCCAGACAACACAGTCTAGAGTTGCTCCAAGAAGATCCACTTCCCCATATCCTTTCTTTCCCACTACCTCTGGTGAGTTATGGGCTAACAGAAAGGTTACAGTGTTTAAAAAACATTAAAAAAATAAGATTAAAAAAAATTAAAGTTACACGGCCTTGTGGTCTAGAGAGGCCATATCTCCCCTAGTCATCATGGTATTCCCAGAGCCATGTGGGCATGGAAAGGCAAGACCAATGTTGCTGGAAGTTTAAGTGTGATGCTTCTTTTTGAAAGACTCGCCACCCCTCATTTGTCCTATTGCTAGGGTAAAAGTGCCCTGAAGTATTCCTGACTGAGCATATTTTTGCAACAGAAATAAAATATTAATTAAAAATGATAGTCTGGAAAGTTGTAACGTCTTTAAAAAGATGAAGCATTAGGGCTAGTGAGAGAGCTCAGCAGGTAAAGGTAATCTGCCCTTAAGCCTCACAGCTTGAGGGTGATCTCAGAATGCAAAGAGTAAAAGGAAAGAAGTCGTTTTCATGCGTTAGTATCTGACCTCTACTCATGAGTTATAGGATGCATGTGCACATGCACACACACACACACACACACACACACACACACACACATGTGTGCACGAACATAAAGCATGTTTTAAAAGATTAAGCATTGTTAAAATTGGATTAAAGGAAGGGAATAAGAGAGGGAAGGGGATGGAGAACTCAGGTAGACAGATGACACAGTATGGTGCTTCCATAGTTTTATTGGAAAAGGTCTTGCTTGAGCCCTGACGTTATAAGTCATCATTTTATGATAAGAAGCTCCCTTTGGGAGTTTCCATTTTCTTACTTTTGAAGCAAGGTTGGACTAGCTGTCCTGACATTCTTGCGTCTTTGCCTGTCTCTTCCATTAGGCCGGTTCCTTCAGGCAGACTCTGATATCCCATGCAGCAGAGATTAAAAAAGTAGGCAGACACGGAAGATAGTGAGTTAAATGCTACTAGCCACCTACTTGTGAGTAAAAGGCCAGGACAGTGGGTGTGTTTCTGGACAGGAAGCTGTCTTGGAGCTCTCAAGGTGCTATTTATTCTTTTATGACAAATACCAAAGACTCCACCTCTTCAAGGTTGAAATAAAATGAAGCTAGAATTCGCAG
>NC_141546.1:90417500-90505000 GCF_021556685.1 Rattus norvegicus | reverse complement strand
AACAGTAGCTAGCCCTTGAAATAACTGTCAGTCTGAAATGCAAACAAGCCCCATTCTAGCCAGATGCTGGTCCTGGGACTTGAATTAAACGGAGCAGGCCTTGTGGTGCAAGCACCCAGGAATGACAAAGCTGAAGATGGTCATAGAGAGGTCACTTGGTAAAACTAGTCTGAGACCCATCTGGAGACTTCCATAAGCCTGATGTTCAATCAAGTCCAGCCTTAGATGGGTCAGTGAGCCATCTCTCCTCTGCCAAATCTCCCAACACCTACAAACAACGGTGTGTAGAGCTTAACACAGGGTGTGTTTTTAAGTCATAGACTGAAACAGATGATATCCTCAGTGAATGTGTCTTGTAGACACATAAAGGCATGATATTTAAATACTCAATTAGACACACCGATGTTTGTCTCTGAGGACTCTGCAGACAGTTACCTTTGCCACAAAAAATCATTAAGAGTTAACATGGGGGGCTGGGGATTTAGCTCAGTGGTAGAGCGCTTACCTAGGAAGCGCAAGGCCCTGGGTTCGGTCCCCAGCTCTGAAAAAAAAGAACCAAAAAAAAAAAAAAAAAAAAAAGAGTTAACATGGGGTGCTGGAGAGCAGGCCCAGCAGCCAAAGGCACTTGCCGCTTCTGCATTGGACCCAAGTTTGGTTTCCAGCACCCCCATAATGGATCCCGAGCATCTGTAACTCCAGTTCCTGGAGATCTGGTGACCTCTTATGGCTTCTGCAGGCACTTCATGCAAATGATGCTCATGAAACTCACAAAAGAACACAAATATAAAAATAAAAGTTTTTTAATTAATTTATTTATTTAATGTTTATGAGTACACTGTTGCTCTCTTCAGACACACCAGAAGAGGGCATTGGATCCCATTACAGATGGTTGTGAGCCACCATGTGGTTGCTGGGAATTGAACTCAGGACCTCAGGAAGAGCAGTCAGCGCTCCTAACCGCTGAGCCATCTCTCCAGTCCCCTCCCCCCCCCTTTTTTTTTTTAACAAAAAAGGGTTATGTTGGCCTGAGATGACTCAGTGGTTATTGTACATGGTGCTCTTACAAAGAACTTGAATATGTTTCCCAGCACCAACATCAAAGAGGCTCACCACTGCTTATAACATTAGCTCTGGGAGATCTGATATCTTCTAGACTCCTCAGGCATCTGCACTCAAACACATGCCCACATGCGGACCAGACACATGTATATACACCTAATTAGAAATTTTAAAAAATTGAAAGAGTTACTAAGAGTGGTTTCTATAAATCTCTGAGACTAGCAGACATATGTGAATGCCAGACACTGCCAAGCCAAAGACTGAGTCCCCTGACTTCGGCTACCCACATCTCCCACTCCTCTCCACATTATCGCCAAATCACAGATCACAGCCCGACAATGTCCCTCCCCTTGTTATCTGCCCCCCAATAGCCTTCAGGACAAACACCAAACTGCTTCTCCCAGCCCAAAAGTCCCTGGGTTCCAACATCCTCCCCCTCTAGTTCTGCTCCTGTTGCCTAGGAAGAGATATCTGCACACTTAAACCTCATACCCACTCTTCCCTTCCTTCTTGGCTGCAGCCACTCCGCTCCGATTGGATGCCTGGTGTGATGGGTGTGTCTGCATGTTCCTGAGCTCCCTGCCCACTGAAACCTTTCATTTTCTTAGCCTTAATGTATCTGTTCCTCTGACCGTAGTACTCAATACTGAAGAAAGACTTGTACAAACACAGACAGGAATATGTTCAAGGATGTTTATTTTTTTTTTTTACGTTAACAAGAAAATAGACACGAGTTCTTGAGTGGGTTTTATAATCTCCATGTATCTGTTCTGTGGTTGTTGTGAAGCTAGAAAAATGAAGACAGATCAGAATAGAAGAACATCAAAAGGCCCCCCATAGTATGTTGTATTGGGATCCCTAGGGGTCAATGGAATACATATCCTTACACCATGGGCAGTCTCTCCCGGAGAAAAGGATAGGTGGGCAGGGAATTCCACGTTCCTGGGTTGTGAGTCCTCAGTAGCTCGGACTCCCAAACAACTCTCAGCTGGGAGGTGAGGTCATGTACAGCACACATAACCTGCTCCTCTCCAGTAAAATTTTTCATTGTTACCTTGAGTCAATCAGATATGATGAAGAGTTTCCACAAGGCACTGTAGATGAAAGGAAGCATCGCAGTCTTTATATATCGACCCACCATTCACAAAACCTTCGGTCTAATTCTTGCCACCGATTCATTCTCTGGATTGTAATTTTACATAACTGTTTGGATTTCACTTCCCTTCTCATACACTGAAGAGAGAGAGACAAAAGTGACCTCTGCAGACTCTTGGGTACTTCTCCTACCATGAAGGGTGTGCAGTTTTAGTAAGAATAACAATTGCCATACTGTTTTTTCCAATTTTTTATTGCTTTTAATTTTTTACAGTCCAGCTGTCGTCCCCCTCCCAGTTCCCCCTCCCACTGTTCCTCATTTCTTTCATCCTCCCCCTGTCTCCAAGAGGATGTCCCCTCCACCCCCCTGCCAAGTGTCCCTGGGGCCTCAAGTCTCTTGAGGGTTAGGCATGTATACTAACCAATCTGTCATAGCAACTCCAGCTATGCAGTTAACACTATTACCTCAACTCTATGAGAGAAGACACTGAGGTCCAGAGATGAAGTATATTATCCCAAAATCACAGCTCTGTGGAGCTGGGGCCAATTTCCAGGCAGAGTGGCTCCAGAATCTGTGATGATAACCACTTTGCAATGTTGCAATGGAGGGTCATTGTCTTGTTGCTTAATTGTTCATTTAAAAAATGCTATTGAATGGTAAGAGAAGCCAAATATTAAAACTGTAGCTGGTAAAATTGTCTCTGTAAAAGGCCAAATGCAAAAAGGGAGGAAAAGTTCTATTCCTGTATGTGAGCATTTCAGGATACATTTCTTCTGGATGCTATCGTGTGGTTCTATCTACATAGTTCCATGTAACAAAAAAATGCATAAAAAGATGTCTCTTCAGCATTCTTGTGAATTTTTCCTCTGAAAATAACGGCATCAATCGCACCCCCACATTGATGCTCTCCGTTTTAATTTCACAGATGAAAGAACTCGGTGTCATCTTCTACAACTGCAGCTGCCTGGTCCTAGATTTACAGAGGATATTCGCTTTATATAGCTCATTAAAATTCAAGAGCAGAGTACCTCAGACCTGGTCCAAGAGACTCTATGGAGTCTATGACAATGAAAAGAAGCTTCAGCTCCAATTGAACGAAACCAAGTCGCAGGCCTTTGTGTCGGTGAGTCATGCTCCTTCCTTGGCTGCTACATTCCCCAACTTTTGTCCTCCAAAGGCTATGTTTACTGGCCTCTCTGACTCCTTCAGGCTCCCCTTCATAGCCCAACCTCATAACCTTTTTCTTTCTGTCTCTTCCAGTTAGCATGTGGGCATGGGTAAGGCCATTGGCTAGAGCAAGGGCAGCGTACCAAAGGCCTTTGAGGAAAACTGACCCTTCCTTCCCTAGAAGCCATGAACTGCCTATAGTCTTGGCTAAGGGTGGTGTCTTGTGAACCCCTCCCCCATCCTGGAATGTTGCCTGGTGGGTCAATCACGCTTGTCTTACAGGCAACCACAATTGCTGTGTAAGTTCATAAGCACAGCAGGACTGTCACATCCAGAAGATACTATTGTTCAATAGTCCCCACTGACCTCTGGCTCTTTGCACTTTCTTTTGCAACTTCCCTGAGCTCATGGGTGAGGAGTGATATAGAAGACACTAAAACTTTCCAGTGGTGAAATGTCGATCACATGGAAAGCACCATGGAGGCCCCAGCTCCCGGAACCGATTGCTATCACAGCTGATGCACCCTCTGTCCATGATTCCCAGGTGTATCTAACAGTAGAACCCTGATAAGACAAATTTGAGGTAGCCCAACAGGTAAAACAAATGCAGTGCCGATGCTTGGGGCAGGCCAGCACAAGGCAGCCCACTCCTGATGTCTGAGGCTTCTCTGACTCTGGTAAAAACGAACACTCCATCCTCACTCTCTATCCTACGCTCCCCTACCTACCCGATCATACTGTCACTAGAAACTGGGAGTGTGCATTTCTGGCCCTCCAACCTTGGTCTCCAAATTCCAGAACAACTAAGAATCGGCTAGGGGGTATTTTACAGTGCACATTTATAGGCCCTCAAAGTCCCCCTGGATCTGACCCACGGAATCTAGGGTGGGATTTCACCAGTCTGACCTGGGTCATACTCTTGAGTCCATCCTGATGCTTAGCAAGCATTCTGTAGATCGTGTTCCCAAGTGACTGTGGCCCTTTGTCCCTGGATGGACACCAGGGTGCTTATGCCAGGGACTCTTATGTATCCAAGAGCATTTACCTGAGAGTAGAAAACTACACCCTCTTTACCTTTTCACATGAGAGCACCCGAGATCTGAATATCCAGAAGACAGTACAAGACGGTCAAAAGGAAGGTGAAGCTGTTTGTCTAAAATAAAAAAGTTCACATAAATGTGAAGAACAGAAAACAGATATGAAGGATTTCAAGGGAGCAGTGAGGCCTTTTTTTCTTTAAGTAGACAATAAAGTAGCAAATAGAACCACTAGCAGGAGCCTTTTAGAAGAAGCACTTTCACTGCATCTCAAGGTAACAATAGCATCTGAAAGCCAAGTAGATTCCCATCATACAGAACAGCAATGGGAAACCGTGGCAGGATGCCTGAGGCAAGGGATCCCGGAAAACAGATGGGGGGCAATGAGAAATAAATTAACGAAGGGCAATGCTTTGGACAATCGTGTAGTTTGAATTTAATCTTGGAGATAAGTAAGGTTTGGTCTACATTTAAAGGGAGGTTGTTGATTCTGTTTGACAGTGAAGATCTAATGTTGCTATAGGTACCACAGAGCAGCCTGAGTCTTCAGTTAAACCCTTTGGAACTGCAAGGTCTTTGGTGGTTTGTTGTTTTGGTTTTTGTATTTAGGGACAGGGTCTAGAACTAGCTCTGTAGACCAGGTTGGCCTCAAAACCACAGAGATCTGCCTGCCTCTGTCTTCTGAGTGTTGGGATTAAAGGTGTGTACCAGCTGTGCCACCACACCCTGGCTGAAAAGTCTTCTGGGCCCTGTGCATCAGAAAGGACAGTGAAATTTTTGCTCTGGTAACTTAAAAATTTGACTTTTTGGTTTTTGTTCTTCTTCTCTTCTCGTGCCCTCTTCCCTGTCTCTGCTCTCCCTATCCTCCCCCTCCCCCCACGTGCCCATGGCTGACCTTTACTTCTCCCCTTTTACTCTTCTTCTCTCATTAAACCTCTCCAGGTGGAAAAAAATGACTTTTTATCCAAGAGATAGCCAACCAATGAACTGAAAAACACATATTCTGGCATTTCTTTTTAAATTACATAATGCTTATTTTCTATTCGCATTACTTAAATTTATCATTTTATTTTTTTCATTCATAGTATCAAAGCTACCTTTAATTTAAATCCAATTGATACTGAATAAAAACTGGTTTTGACTAAATATCTTATAGAATTAATATTGATAATCTATAAAGACCTCAAAAATTAAACACCCCAAAACTATATCATCCAATCAATAAATAAGGTGAGTCAAACAGACAGCTTTTGAATGAAGAAAAACAAATGGCCAGTAAAAATATGTTTTAAAAAAAATCAACATTTTTAGCTATCAGGCTAATCTCATGAAGAGATTTTTTTTTTCAACTAAGATGCCCTTCCTGATGTGCCTAGTCCGGTTACAACTTGATGTCCCAGGGTGGGGTAGTACCCAAGGGGGGCGTCCTCTTCTCTGTAAAGAAGGGGAGGGGATACTAGGGAGATGGGCTTATGAGGTTGGGAATGGAAGGAGAGGAGGGAGGGGGTAAAGTGAATAAATAAATAATGCAAAAAAAGGTTAGAGACCAAAAAAAAAAAAAAAAAGAATTAAAGTGAATTTACAGCATCTCACTTATTCTTTTTAGACAGTCCTCACTGTATAAACTGAGGATGACCTTGAACTTCTGGTCCTCCTAAGTGCTCTGATTGGAACTTAGGTATGGATGTATCAAAAAAAAAAAAAGAGCAAGAGAGTTGTGTATTTATGTATTTATTTGTTTATTTATTTATTTATCATTCCCCCTCTAAATTAAAAAGAAATGAGGTATAGGGGAAGAAAAGATTCCCTCTTCCCAAATATTTTTGAGTTTTATGTCAAATTGACAAAAATAAAAATCAACCAGAACACTTGTATACAGTTTAGATTTATGTGTGTACATCTATATGTATATGTATTTGTCTATGTGTATACACACACACACACACACATACACGCACGCACACACAAATAAACCTAGTTTTGAGTTAATATCAAGTCTTACCTCTATTTTAAAAATTAGACGCCTTTTTAAGTCTTACCATCAGAACTGTGTTCCTTGTTCTCACCCTCCTGTTTACCAAGTCTTTGTAATTATTTGTTTATGATGATTTTCCCATAATTCTGTAAGGCTCTGAAAATTGCATACCCTCTTTATAATTGATATTTCCAGGACCCAACTCAATGCTTTGAAAGCAGCAATAAATAAATACATTTTAGGCTGAGTTTATTGGTAGTGATATTGGTGGAAAGTTCCAGAACATATATAGCTTTTTCAGTAATATGTGCCAAGTAAACACTGAGGCAAACTAATTTAAGTTTAATATATTTGTTGTAAAAAAAAATCTTAAAATAGTACTTCATATTTTTGGAAGCTGACAGTCCCAAAACCAAGTTAAACACACATAGAGAATATCTGAAGACTTGGAGAATCCTCAGCCCTAAAATTACAGTTTTGATCATTATGACTCACTACAATTAAATATCAAGTTCCAGTTATGATAGTTTTGATCATTCATAACTCAGTTCAATTAAATACAAATTTCCAGTTAGAATATAAAGGGGGATTATTTATAATTTTCTCTTGAACCACAAATTGGTTCTTGGTTAGAATTCCCTATATAACTTCTAGTGATGGCGTTCCAGATAATTGTAATTATTGTATATATGAAGTCAGAAAATGGAAATGAGCAAAGGTGGAGTTTATGTCTTGTAAATTTCTTCTCACAGACCTTAATGTATATGAAAAAATTACATTTCCTTTCTAGGACAGAGCCTAGTTTGTTCACAGTCTGTTTTGATTGATCTGGGTGTGAGGTAGGTTTCATTTCCTGTTTTTATTGCTTTCAATTGTCCATCCATCATGGAGACAGTTGTATTAGCTGAGAGGGGAAGGCATTGAGAAGAACTCAAGTCTGCCATAGGGGGGGGAAATACCGTGCCACATTCCTTCTCAAAGCTTCCTCTTTATTTTAATACTTACCCTTTAACATCTTTATTAAAATATAAGTTAGTTCCTATGAACTCAGTCCTTTTAGAATTTCATAAGCTTCGGTCTGCCCACACGCTCTGCAGTCATCGACACCGTCAAATTTCAGAATGCTTTCTTCACCAGAAGGGAACCCCCATAATCATTAGCAGTTACATCCTGTTTTCCCCTCCCTAGGCCCTGGAAACAAAATCTTGTCTTTAATGACTGTTTTGTTTTGTTTTGTTTTTAAATTTCACCTAGCAGGTTCCAAGAAGTTCTTAGCATGGCTTTGTGTATTTATAGGTAACTCCTTTGTTTCTCTTTCTGGCTAAATAATATTGCATTGTAAATATGCCGGATTTTGTTTGCCTGTTGGTTGGTAGACGTTTGGTGTTCCTACCTTCTAGCTCTGTGCATATGGCCCCTGTGAACATTCATACCCAGGATTCTATCTAAAGACCTTTTTTCAGGTCCTTGGGGTTTACAACTAGGAATAGAATTGCTGGCTGATGATCATTTGCTTTCCAAGTGGGTTGTACCCATCTAAAATCCCACCCTTCGTGTGGCTGTGTTCCTGTAAACACTTATTATTTCTGTCTCATGTTAACCATCCTGGTGGGCATGGTATAAACATCACTGTGTGCTGATTGCATATTTCAGTTGTACTCAGTGTCCAGTGGGAGATCTCCTAGGGAGGTTCTACATTCTATATTCTATACATTCTCCATAACATTCTATTCCATAACATTCTATACATTCTCCCTTAACAAATGGGTGATTTGTGAACCTTTTCTCCAATTCTGTGGGTTTTTTTAAAGCCTGTGTTTGGTTATATTTCAGTGTGTATGTTCCAGAAAGATAGTGTGAGCTTTCTAAAAACTAGGAGACCATTACGAACTATCAGAAACCTACTAAATTCTCTACAAAGTGCATACTGAATGAGTGTGCAAAATAAAATATGCCTACATCTAGCACTTACTGATCCAAGAGAAAACCCAAATTAAGCCAGACACGGGGTGCCTCGATAGTTCATGATGGGGAAAAGTCAGCTTAAACATAAACTGGGCTCTGCAGTCCCACCTTCTACTTCAACTGTGGAATAAAGAAACACTCCGAACCAGGCTTCTAGAATATGGAGGGGAACATAGAAGCCGCCTCTGCACAGTGGGGACTAGTGAGCATCCTAGCCAAACAGTACATCATTCTTTGTGTTGTTATAGATTAAGGAACATTTAGACTGTTGATAACAGTAGAGCCAAGCCTCTGGGTGCAAAGACATTGGTGTAAACAATTATGCCCTCCCTTAATGAACAGATGAGAGCCTGCCAAACCCCAAGCATCGTGAGGCAAGGGGAACTCAGGGAAGACTAAGGCATATAAATACTAATAAAGATGTCCACGTGTGTTGGGGGAGGGGAGATAGCATGAAGGAACGTTCCAACTAGGAATGAAGGGAGGTTGGGATGAGACAAACCTGTGACATTTATCACTTCATGAAATACATTCATGTTCATTTCATGGCTACTTACTGGGTCTATAATGTGATGATGTGTGCATGGTACAATGTACAGGAGCTGTACAAAAAAATAGTACAGCCCAAGAGCTGGCAGATAGTCAAGCATACCAACAAATGAAGCTGAGCCACGTAGAGGGTGCTAGAACGAAGCTCTACAATGCACAGTGCTCACCTTGACCACTAACACATGCCAATGGCCTAGACCTGAGTCCGGAGCGTGACAGGCACTTGGGAATATCTGCTGATCGAGCAACAGCATGCCTATGACCCAACCAGGGAGCAGGCTTTCCTCCTCTTCAGTCCTCAGAGCATACCAGTGTAAGCCAGTGAGACTTTTATTAACCCCATTAAGAAGTAAACTAGCTAGGCCTGGTGATGCCTGTAGTCCCCGTACTTAAAAGGTTGAAGGATTGCTACAAATTCAAGGTCAGCTCAGGCTACAGGGGGATTTCCAGGACAGCTGTGGTTACACAGTGAGACTCTGTCTCATGGAAGGAAGGAAGGAAGGAAGGAAGGAAGGAAGGAAGGAAGGAAGGAAGGAAGGAAGGAAGGGAGGGAGGGAGGGAGGAAAGGAGGGAGGGAGACAAAGGTGTGGTGGTGGTTAAGGTGAGAAGGGAGACGAAAGGTAGAAAGTGTATGCTGACATTCATTCTTGGGCTGAGTGTGAAGTCTGGCCTAAGTCATCAATGCTCTCACTCTCTCCCTAACATCAGGGCACAGTGGCCTTCAAACATCCCTGACCAAAATGTTCTTCTCTACAAAGGCAACGCCCAGTTTGTGATCCCAAGATGAAATTCAGGAAGCTCTTAAGTGAAACGAACCCCTGGGTGTTTTGACACATTTCAGAGCCCAGGGACCTCTCCAGAGATACGTTCCTCAGCTGCTCCATGGCACCCAGAGGCATGCCTAAGACAGACCAAACAAGGCCGAGGAAATCAAATCATGCCCATGTATGATTTTAATGATATAGGAGAATGAATAAGTACCCCTAAAATCAAGCTAGAAACCGTCTGGCTGATGAGAGGCAAGAACAGGCAATTATATCTCTGAAAGTGATAAATAAAACAGGAAGCAAAATTCCGGAGGTGGATTGTGGGAAGGGTTGTGCAAGAGTACAAGTCACTCAACACCACTGGACCTGACTGAAATGGTGAAGACGGGACTGGGGATATAGCTCAGTGGGAAAGTGCTTGCCTAGCCTAAGGAAAGCCCTGGTTCCCACCAGCCCGGGAATGGAGAGACAGGAAGAATAAAGGAGGGAGGAGGAAATGGTAAGAAAGAAAAAGAAGCATATGGCCTGAGAAGCACATAGTCAAGAGAGGTAGCCTCTGACTGAAGATCTAAAAGAGAAGACATGGGAGACGTACACTTGAGCTGGAATTTAGAGAGCAGATCCAATGGGACAAACGGGGAAGCATGTCATCACGAGGGCCCAGCTAAGCAAATGTCCAGAAGCAGAGGCACAGCCATGGGCTGGGGACATAAATGGGGTAGAATAACAGCCAAGGGTACTCATCCCTGGGATAGAGAGGAGTTCATCCTGAAAGCCATGTGTACCCTTTGGTTAAACGCAAGGCAATGGGTTATATAACCATGCTTTTGATTACCTTATTGGGTTCTTTTACCTACCATCTTTCTCTACCCTTACCCCTTCCAACCCCCCAACAGTAGGTGGGAGAGAAGGAAGGTTAGAGCATAAATGGGGTGTCTATCTCATTAAACTACTTCCTGTTGATTAGGGGCATCAAGTTCCTTGGGCAAGTCTGATCATCATCAGGGTGTCCAATTTCTTCTCCCAGTCTCTTTGCTTGTGACTACTTGACAAATGCAGCTACAGAGGGAGCTGCCTCCTTCAAAGCTCTGACATTTTTATACCCTCTCAACAGTACCCAGAATTCCAATGTAAATGATCTTCAGCTGGCAGAATCATATCCCTGCCAGAGCACGAGACAAATCACAGTCAGCTGCTGTGGACAAACAGAAGCAGCCCCATATCCCACACCTGGGATTAAAACAGAAAATATATTCACATAAATAACTGAGATTTTAAAGAAGCCAAAATATCACTATGGGTTAGGAAGAGCATTTGCCATCATAAAGTCTCGACACCAAGGACTGAATGGTCCTGAGTAAGAGGATCTAACAGACTAGAAGCCCGAAGGTACAGAAATTCTGTGTTCCAGTGCGCTCTCGCTCTCCCCCCGCCTCTCTCTCTCTCTCTCTCTCTCTCTCTCTCTCTCTCTCTCTCTCTCTCTCTCTCTCTCTCTGTGTGTGTGTGTGTGTGTGTGTGTGTGTGTGTGTGTGTGTGTGTGTGTGTGTGTGTGTGTGTGTGCTTAACACAGGCAACTTCTTGTCAGATAAAGGCAGGACTTATAGGAAATACTCTTTTCAATCCTCCCCACTGGGAAAATAAAGAACGCTCTGAAGTATATCTTCCTCTTGCTGTACCAACTCCATCTAAAGACAGCCTATTTTTATGAGAGTTCAGGTGTATGAAAAGTAGCTCCAGCATAATTTTTTCTCTTTCCTCATTTTGCTGATGTCTGGCAGAATATCTGTTTCCTCAGCCTTTCTTGATGGATTTGGGCATCACGGTAACTTCCGTTTTCCTTGGAGGGTTGTTGATGGCATTCTATACAATCAGCACTCCTCTTTCTGACGCTATGAAAGATCCAGGGGAAAAATAAGATTTTTTGAATTTGTGTCCGGAATATTTTTATGGCCAATATCACTTCCTAGATGAAATGAATTTCTAAAATAAATTTCTTACTATATGTGTACATGTCTATAAACAATGTTTTAGAAAAATTATCAGCTATATACAACAGGGAGGGATCCTAGAATCATGTAAGATTAAAATAGGTTACTCTCAAAGTAGCAAGACCTGCACTGGAAGTAAAAATTCCCTCTTGAGAAAGACTTCAAGAACTTGAAACACATCCTGCCTCAGTTTTGACAAAACACAAAATATCTTTGTTGTTATCTGATCAAGAAGCAAAAAAGGTTTAAATACCATGTAATTAACGATATTCCAAGACCTACCAACACAAACAAAAAGGCACTTTAAATGTTTTTAACGTGTAAATGCCTATAATTCAGCTCTAACATCTTGGGTTTTATATCTTCACAGAACTCTCCCAAACTCTTTTGCCCTAAAAACAGAAGCTTTGACATTGATGCCATCTACAGCGTGATTGATGATGCCAAACAGTATGTGTACATTGCTGTCACGGACTACCTGCCTATTTCCAGCACGAGCACCAAAAGGTCAGGGACATTCTGACCCGTACAGTGCAGTCCTCAGGCCTCTGGGCCCTGAGATGCTGCCATGCTGTATCAGGAAGGTACCCTTCCAGTGGGCTTCGTGTGTATCCGCAATTTTCCCATCATGCCTTTCTTCCCCCGATGGATCCAATTTAAATGTTCAGGGTCTTACTCCACAGGAGTACATAACTAGTTTATCCTGCAATCATAGGAACAGTATCAGAAAGATTAGGTTATTAATAGAAAATTGTATCCCCCTGTGCCCTCAATGTGAAGGTGAAGGAGTTTTAAAACACATGCTTTTGGACAGCTCACCCTTCCTAATGAGAAGGCTATCGAATGAAAAGGCTATCTTTACAGTGAATGGCTTCTCAATTCCTGTTTGATCACACAGTAACTTGGAAATGATTCAGGGACAGAGGATACTACACAGCTTCAGGGAGAGTAATCACACATAATGCTCAACCACACCCAGGCAGTCCCTCTTTGCGGACTGGAAGGGCAGATCTTTGGGTGCTCGTCAGTGTATTCGACGATTACGTTTAACCAGGAAACGCTTTCCAAAACGCGTTTCTGACTGCCAATGAAGGCCTTCGTCATCCAGAAAATTATAATTTTAAAATAGCCATTTAGTTAGCTTAAATGATTAAGTGCACCAAATATTACTTGAATGCTTTTTCATCTCGCCAATGCCACATATGTGCAATATGTAGCATCTTTATGCAAATGGTTGTAAGACTGCAAAAAGCCTGCCAGAAACGCGCCACTCGCTCTATGACAGTGGGAAAGCTTTTTGAGCTGTAAGAGGCGTGACAGAGCTACTTTAAAACATTATCTGCCTTTTGAATGTTCATGGATTTTCTCACACACTTTTGGCTTTAGGCTAAATTTTAGATGTCCGATTCCCTCTGGAAACATAACGTGGTGCTTGGTTGTCCTGTAGCCAAGGAGGGTGGGGCTACGTTTATGGGGTTCCAGGATGATGATGGCCAAGACTAAAACTTTGTTCCCTGGCCTCCCAAAGTCCCTGGCAAAATAAGTCTTCCATAGGGTGGGAGGTTATGGTGGGTTGTGGTGCACACTTGGAACCCCAGACTTTGGGACGCTGAGACAGGAGGTTCATGAGTTTAAGATCATCCAGGGCTAAATAGTTTAAAACCTGGCTAGGCTACAAACCTTGTCTCAAAGAAACTAAAATCTTACAATTAGGGGGAAATGCAAAGAATGTTAAAGAGCCAGAGAAACTGAAACGTTGAAGAACCAAACTGAAATCTCATATCTTAATTATTTATCATTCTAGCTGTTATTTAGTTGTGTGTGGCGGTGACATCACGAAACTCACTGTTTTGTGTGCTAACCTTAAAAAATTAATTAAAAAAAAAGAACAATTTATTCACCTCAAATATAGAGAGTCAACAAACCGTAGAAAGTTTCCACCAAGCTCAGCTCAGCAAATAAATAAGATTATTTGGGGCTACCTACATGGACGTGGATGGAAACAAAATAAAATATCAAACCTATACTCACAGCTTTTTAAACAAAAGGGAAATGTGGAGGTCAGACATTCAGATTATAATTACATTCTTCTCAGTCCTATGAACGAATGTTATTGAGAAATAAACTGGCCTTGTGTTTACATAACCCTAAAAGAAAGGGAGATTCAAAGCGAATTCGGTGTGTTTGTAAAACTAATTAATACCTTCGACTAAAAATTTAGTCTCTTCACTGCCAAATACCGAAATGAAAGGTGGTAAGTCATGAACTCTTGAGTGAGAAATTATCTAAACATGCATTGTCTGTTGGGAAGAGTGTTGGAATTTCTGCCTTCCGGGGTAGCAGAGAGTCTGATGATAAAACAGTAAACCCTGCAAAGAAACAAAAAGAGAGAGAGAGAAGCCCAGACAGAGAGCCCTTGCCTAACATTTGAGAGGCTCCAAGTTCATCCCCAGTACCACAAACCAATAGTGACGGCCAAAATAAGGAATGAAAGCAAGGCGCAATGGCAGATGCTCATGGAGGAGCCATGGTGAAACCTGTTGCCTTGGACTCTAAACTAAAAAGTTATTTTTTAAAATTACATTTTAAAAAAAAAGCAAAAAGCAAAAAAATCCAGAAAAGCCAATCTCAGTTGTTCCCACAAGAGCAGACAAGCACTCTTTCTTTCTGTGATTCATTGCCTAGCTCTCAGCTTAGAGCTGTCCCTGATTAGTCTCTGCAGTCATGTGACACACATCTTTCAGAAGGAGATAAGTAAATGTGTGAAGGACAAGGAAAAACGTGACCTGATTCACCTTTAAGCTTTAGTACCCCTCTCCTCCTGCAGTTTAACCAGAGTCTAAAAATATCACATGGAAAGTTCCAGAAAAAAAAAAAAGCAGTTTGTGGAGGAGGATGGATAGGATCAAAATATATTGTATGAAATTCTCAAAGAAGTAATAAAACACTACTTGGAAAAAAGAATTTATGAGTTTTAAATCGATGTTATTATAGTATATTATATTGCTAAAATTGTGCGCTAAAATTGTGCTACTTCATTAGTTGTTAGTGCCAATTCCTTATTTGCTAAGTCTGCACATTGAAGAACAGAGGTTTTCCAAGGCTCCCCTTGAGGGGTAGATCCTCCGAATGTGGGGAAACTACCATGCTAACTGCTTTCATTCGTGGATGAATTAAACGGTGTCTGTTGACAAGTATGCATCTATGATTAAAGCATGAACATATGTGGTCCCAGAAATGCCATCTGACGAGAGCAGAGGGGTACAGAGAAGATTATTAGAACACAGATATGGGTATACATAGAGAACAGGACCGTGAAAGGCACCCACGATGCCATGTCAAATTTAGAGGTGAAAGGGACAATATGAGCAAGCATCAGGAAGGAGGAAAAGGCCTGCCAGGTTCAGTGCTGAATCGCAGAGTCTACTGTAAGGTCCTGGGAAACCACACTGGAGAAGAAGCAGGGATGGGAAGCAGGGGATGGGCATGGAGGAGGCTGCTTGCTAGAGAGTCTCCTGATTCTGGGGAGACTATGGTGTTCCAATGGAAGGAGTAACAGGACCACACTTGCTCTTAGACAGTCACATTGGTGGTCACAGAGATTAGAGCTGAGGCACAGGAACCCATGTAGAATACAAGGCTGAGATGACCGTTCCCAGCAGTCCCTGGAAATTGACAGAGAGAATTCTAGCACCACCCAGGATTTGGGTCATACAAAGCTCAAGAGGAAGGTAGAGGAGCATGTGTCCTATAGGTGGGCTTAACTGGAATTAGGTTGTCCTGGCAAGAGAGACAAAGAGGAGCTGAAGGAGCCAGAGATCATAAGTCTCTCACCCACCAGGACTAAAGAACAGGATGCTGGTGATAAGAGAGGAAGCTTCCAGGGTGTGAGGGTCAGATACAAGCAGTAGCCCCCTGGAGGGACTGTGGTTACAACACTGACAGACTACAGTGCCTAATAAGATGGCCTGAGTCCAAACAGCCACTATGCCTAGAACTGGAGCAGTATTTGGAGTACTTGAATGAGGAAACAGAATCCCTACAAAGAAATGAGAGAAGACAGCATGATTTGAGGCTCAGTTAAGACAGAACAATATCCTGATTTGTCTTACCATGACTCTTCTGAAGTGACTTGATGGAAAATAGGGCGAGCAGAAGGCTACACACACCTTAAGTGAAGGGACCAAGTGGTAATAGAAACATGGCAAGAGTCAAGAAGCCATGCCTTCTGGAAGAGTCCGCGTGGGAAGAGGCTTAGGTGATAGAGGAAACTGATGGAGGATTTCAGCATCCAGCCCAGAGGAGGAAGACAGGGGAGCTATGGAAGGCTGGGTTGGGAAGATGGCGCTAAGGAGGATCTGGAGCATGGGACAGCTCAGATAACCAAACAGAAGACCACTGGAGACTGGGGGGATATCAAAGAATGGATATCAAAGAATACACGTGACATGGGAATGGCATGACTTCCAGGAGGAGTACACGAGTCTCCTAGCTGGAATTCTGCTCAAAAGCAAATGCTTATACCATAGTGAGGCCTGAATAGTGTTTGAAGGTATAGTGAAGACCACCCAGAGTGGTGAGTCCATCTGAATACTAGATCCATATAGCTTCATCCTGGGAACCTGAGACTTTCTATGAGGCAGCAGAAAGTCCCAGAAAAGTTTCGTCTCTTGGTGCCTAACTCCACAGCCTTGTGTTATCAATCTGTCCTGCACAATGGTTGACATGTTACAGAATAAAGTGATGCACCAAAATGTGCAACAAAACATTCCGTTGTCTTGTAAAATTTCCTTCACAAATTGTTTCCTTCGTTTGTTTCTCTGCAGGACTTACTGGCCAGATTTAGATGGGAAAATAAGAGAAGCATTAGTTTTACGAAGCGTTAAAGTCCGGCTGCTCATAAGCTTTTGGAAGGAGACTGATCCCCTCACGTTTAACTTCATTTCGTCTCTTAAGGCTATTTGCACTGAAATAGCCAACTGCAGTTTGAAAGTTGTAAGTGTTATATTGACTGGATTATTATAAATAAAGGGGGCTTATTCCATTCACCTGTCTATAAAAGCTGTGTGTGTGCACACGCATGCGCACACACACACACACACACACACACACACACACACACACGCACATGCTTATGCATATATACAAACAGGAAGGGGGTGCACTGACAAAGAGCTGAATACATCCATCAATACAAACTGACCCTAGCCACTATCACGCTGGTCCAGACTCCTGGGCTTGCTCCAGTCTCTTGTGTCACATGTTAATCCACCTAGAGGAAAGCAAGGTGGGGAACTGCTGGTTCCTTGTTTCTGTGACTTTTGTCATTCTTGTGACAGAAGGCCTGACAAGAAGCAATTTAAAAGAGGAATGGCTGATCCGAGTCCACAATTCCATGGTGGCTAGGACTCATGCCTGGGCATGAACTGACCGTTTGATTTATTACCTCCTGCCCTGTCATGAAGTACAGATCTGGAACTGTTTCTAAGGATAAGGTGTAACACATAAATCGCACTCCTGGCCATAAACCGACTTCCTCAGATAGGCCCTCCTCCTAAAGGTTCCCATCCTCCCAAGAAAATACCACCCACTAAAGACTTAAGTGTTCAGACACATGAACCCATGGGAGACATTTCACATTCAAACCACAGGGCACATGAAATGTGTGAACTCAGCGCTCAGGTTCGCCTTTGAGTTTTCTGGCCTCCTCCCCTCAGGACCTTTGTGTGTGCTTTCCTCTCCTACAGTGCTCTCTTTCACCTTCATCTGACTGGTGAGTATTAATCATTTAGGCCTCAATTTTCAAATCGAGTCCTCTATACACGCAAGGGCTCCATGTTAAGGCCCCACTTTCTGGCAGGCCTGTGCTTCCTCAGACATTTGTCCACATGTGATGACAGGGTCTCTGAAGAATTCGTTTTGAATCAGCTTCCAGCAAGTCCCTGACCGATCGTATCCCAGAGACAGAGGGGAGAAGTGGGAGACTTGGTGGGTGGGCCTAGAGGTGTATGCGTCCTTTCAGCTTTTGTTCTGTGACAGACATGGTTCACAGGGAGATATCAAAGGGTAAGGAAGACTTAAGAGTATGTCTAGAACAGTAGCTGTGCCCGACCTGGTCAAAAGAATAGGCCTGAGAATTATCCTGGTAAGACAGTCTCGGCACCAACTATCTGTTTCCTTTCTTCCCACAGAGAGCCCTAGAATTTCCATTCCTGCTTCTGTAAAACTCTGTACTTAACTGTTTAGTTTGTAAAACTGAAGCGGACACCCCCATGTCCATGAGTTGACAAATCATTGTAAGTGTTGGAAGTATGAAAAACGGTCTGTGGTTACTACCAATCATCTGTCTTGTAGGTCAGATTTTAAGGTATATCTGACATGGCCACAGTATGGATGCTAACTGGGATGCAAAGTCAGATACTGGGGGCGGAAGCAGAGGTTAATAACAGGGAACCAGTCAAGGTCTAAAGACCGGCCCAGCAGTGTTTGATACTTCTTCCTAGAGAAGAGAATGCTGGGGTTGATTCAGCTCAAGGACAGCATCATTCAGATCATTGAAGTGGCATTCAGGACTCCAGGGATGTCAGATGATGCAGAAATCAGATGTCTAATCACTGTTCCTAATGCCTGGCACGAGGCTAGAAGTGTTCAAACTATATGCTAAACTGGTAGATTCATAAATGAAAGACAGTGAAAGAAAGGGGCTAGGAAAGGAAGTGATAGGAAAGGTCCTATCATCAGCGAGGAGAGAAAAGAGAGCCTAGAGCAATGCCCAAGTCTTCTCCCCACTGAGTCTCACTGTGGCTGTGTGCAGAAGCATGGATGAAAACTTGTTTAGAGGAACCTGGGCCCCATTATGAGTAGCTATGCCCCTAAAGGAAATGCCTCTCCATTCCCCCATCAGTCACAGACTGCATATAAATCATCAGGGAAGGGTGGAACCACACAATAGCATCCCCCTAGACCCCTACCCTCACCTCACTTCCAAAACAGTGTCGACAGACCCAGTTTTATGGAAATTTTATGCATGCTATCACAACTTTTTTTTTAAATTTTAAGGATGTGTAAGGATGTAACAATCATGTCATTGCCCCAAAAGTAAGGCTTTTCCACCTCTCGTCTCCGCTTCTTTCCCCAGCTCTTAGACTCTTTCTCATGTTCACTGTGCCTTGGAGGATAGGTGTCCCATCTGCTAGGCACTTAATAGTCATTTCTTCACTTTGACCCAATTATGAGTCTCTGTATTAACTGCTGACTACTGCATAAAAAATGCTTCACAGACCAAAGCTAATAGCAACACTAATCTGTGTGGGCAAACATAGCTATTTAGAAGGCAATATGATAGGCGCATCATGCTTGTTATGCAAAACAAAGGCAATAGCTTTCCTAATAGGGCATATGGCCTCCCAGAACATGAGCCTTTGCTTGGGTTTACAGTACCAGATGTGGATGGATTCCCTCCTGTGGGTCAATCATTGCCCAGAGTTTCCCTAATTGTCTTCTATGATCTGGTATTCCCACTGTGTATCATGCACCCTAGAGGTCAGTGAGGGAAATCACAGGGTCTGCTGTCAAGTTTATGACGTTTCCAGGAGCTGTGCATACAGCCTGGCACATTCATTCCCATGGTTACTCTTGACCTCCCTTCATCCAAAGTCAGGGGTCCTCCCCGACTCTGTCGCTTCCTGATCCACCGCATGCTTGAATCTAACCCCTTGCATCTGAAATCCTACAAGGAAAGAAAAATTCATGCAAAATCCAATCAGCTTCACCATTTGGACACAGATGGTCATGAATCTTGAATAAGCCACACATTAAGAGCTCACTGTTGGCCATTTTATAAAACAGAGGCCATGTATTTTTAAATGTCAAGACAAGCCGGGGTGGGAAGACAACTTATGGCCCCATCATCTAGGACACAGATGGCTACCGAGTACTTACAAGAAAAGTAGGGTACAGCAGCTTTGGAGACAGTATCTCTTCGGGAGGCATGGAGCCCTGACAAGGCAGATAGATGACCTAGGACCGGGCTGGATGATCTGTCCCTGGAAAGTAGATGATTACATCACCTACCTAGAGGTGGCTTGGTGTCATTGAGGAAAACAGAAAGAGAGACTGCTGCTTGGAAGACTGTCACAGTTCAAGGCTACAGAGATGGCTTAGAAAATAAAAGCATGTGTTGCTCTTGTGAAGAACGAGAGTTCAGTTCCCAGGACCAATATGAGGTGATTCAGGTGACTTACAAAACCATGTATACCTCCAGCTCTGTGGAATTAGACACCTCTGGCCTCTGTGGGCACTTGTACTTCTATGTACACACCTACACTTCAACATACATACATACATACATACATACATACATACATACATGCATGCATATATACATACACACAGATAATTTTTTAAAAATGTAATCCAAAAATATATTTATCATGGCTGACTTGAATTAGTTTATTTAATAAACCACCCAATTCTTTTTGGTCTTTTTGCTTTTCTTCCAACTCATTAGGAACTCTAATAATGTCAGAGACTCTCATCTGCTTTCTGCTACCTCACCAGTCTCCCAGGTAAAGCTCAGAATAGAGTTTGGGGGAACATCTGGAACCTTAGTGATCACCAGATCACCCTCCCCACAGAGGGAATCATAAGGCTAGATCAACTCTCATTATCTCTCTGAACCAAATGGGACAAGGAGAGTCTGAAATTATACAAAATCATCCATGAAGACTCATCTACCACAGATGCCCTCTGCCTCTTCCTTCCACATACAGAGGCTAGGGCTGAAAGACATTCTAGAATCCAAGTTCTCCACTGCAGCAAAGACCGGAAATCCTGGTCTCCAATGTGTGTCTCCTGTAAGCTCAGCCCTCCCAGTCCTATGGGCTCATTCACAGTGGACACTTAATCCAACATTGACCAAATTTCCAAAGGCTTTCCTCTCTATAGCTCATTTCCCACATTCCTCAACTTCCTCCATTTTGAGTCTTGGGTGAATTAGAATCATCATCATCATCATCATCATCATCATCATCATCAGAGTCACACTGACATTAGAATTACATATTTTGAATTTGTGATTTTTTTTTGTACTCGCCTATTCAAAAAAGTCCTGTGGGTTTAGGTGTTCCAATAGAAACTATTTGTTCTTGTGGCGAAAATCTTTTTTGACCTTTGCAGATTCTCAGATGAATCAGCTAGTCATTGACATAATGTATGTACTGGGTAAGAATATTCATTCAGTTCGTTGTCATGCATGACACAGAGCGCCTGGAGGCTGCTGTCAGTGCCAGTGCGCCCTGCTGAATAAGACCGTGAGAATTAAACAGCCTTCCATCCCTCACCCTGCTCAGAAAATGAATTTTGTGTTCATTTGTTAGCATTGCTGAGTTAATTATAGAGCTAGTTGAACATGCTAATTTTCTTTGTTGTTGCCTATATGGATGGAGAGTAAAAATAGCTTCCTCTATACAAAGTAACAAGAGTGTCATTTTAATAACCCAATGTGAGGTCTATTGTTGATATTTGGATAATGGACTCCTTTGTGCTTGTGAACAAGACCCAAAACACTCTCAATTGACCAGCTTTGCTTTCTTACTTTTCTTTTGTCTTACAGAAATTTTTTGATCTGGAAAGAGAGAACGCTTGTGCAACAAAAGAACAAAAGAACCAGACCTTTCCCAAATTAAACCGCAACAAGTACATGGTGACAGATGGTGCAGCTTACATTGGTAGGTGTGGGGACTGAAAAGCCCCTCAGGGGTCACAGCAGGACGGTAGGGGGAGGTGACTCCTTTGAACATCGATGAGGTTGTACAGGTAAGAAGCAGGAGGCTGGAGCCAAGAGCTCTTCAGCCCCATAGACCCTCTCTCTACTCCGTGGAAGGACATGATGGAAGACAGTTGTCCATCTACATTCTGCAGACATTCTCTGGTCCGTTTGGCTCATTTTATAAGTGAGAAGGCAAAGGGCTCATCAGAGGTGAGTTCCAGCATGGGACAAACACAGCACTCATTTGCCTGTCTACAGTGTCATGGGATACCTTGTCTCGGGGTTCTGGGCAGCAAAGACCATCTTCTCCTGACACCTCTGCCATTGTCTAAACATCTAATGTGAAACAATTCCCTGGTGCTCCCTGAATTTCAGTTCGCTGATTTGTAAGAGGAAGCCGGTGTTAGTTTTGACTTCACCGGGTGACGTTTACATGAGAGATAATATACACACAGCACCTGGCATGCAGACGATGCCCAATTGACGCTAGCTCTGACTACTGAGGCAATAAAGTTCCAAGGGCATACATCGCTGCATTGGCGGGATTATTCCAGGTCTTCACAGCGTGTGGGAGGTAATTCCTTCACTGGAATTATCACAGATAGAGCTGACATTGTCTATAAAAAGAAGACATTCAAACCTGAGGAATCGGGGTGATTATTACATCACAGAGGTGAAGCAGCAACCTCAGCAGAAAGTGTTTGTGGGATGCAGGAATGAATATGGGATCCATATCAATTATTTCTCAAGTTCCATGGGTGCGCGCACACACAGATACACACAATTAAAGGTGAAGAAAAATTTTTTTTAGAGAAGATTTTTGCCAGGCAGGTGGTACACACTTTTGAACTCAGCACCTAGGAGGTAGAGGCAGGTGGATCTCTGTGCGTTCTAAGCAAGTGTGTAGTCTTCATAGTGAATTCCAGAACTGCCAGGACAATATAGAAAAACCCTGTCTCAAAAAAAAGAAATTTAAATGTGTAAGTTTCTTGACTGTCCTGGACGTGCTTTGTAGACTGGGCTGGCCTCCCTTGAATTCAGAGATACACTTGTCTTTACTTCCCAAGTTCTAGCATTAGAATCATCAACCCCACTCCTGGACTTCTGGTTTAGTTTGGTTTGTATCTTTGAAGCAGGGTTTCTTTATGGTGTCTTCTCTATCCTGGAACTTTCTCTGTAAACCAGGTTAGCCTCGAACTCACAGAGATACGCCTGTTTTTACTTCCAAAGGCATGTACCGTCACACCAGGGCTAACTTTTTTTCTGTTTGTTTGTTTTGTTTTGTTTTTAAGCAAGTGAGAAGGAGCAGGGAGATGGCTCAGCAGTTTAGAGCACTTGATGGTCTTGCAGAGAAGACCTAGGATAAATTCCTAGAATCCATGAAGGGGACACAATATCCATTAAGTCCAGTTCTTGTGTATCCATAGCCCTTTTCTGACCTTTGAGGACACCAGGCACATAAGTGGCACACATATATACAAGGAGGCAAACATTCAAAAATATTAATAAAGGATAAACAACCGTAAAAATTTGAAAAGCAAGTGAAGAAAAACCACCAAAATTGCTTACTAAAAAAATAGAAGCCTCTAGCTGAATTATCTAAAACTTGGGGATGGATTCAAGTGTACTCAATGGCTTAAGACCCAAAATCAAGATATTCTATTACAGAATTTATTAAAAGTAAGGTGTCCTGTGTACACTTAGTGACTCTTTAACCAAAGAGGAATACAGAACTCAACCAAGACGAGATGTGGGTTGGCAGTAGTTTGTAAACTAATGTTTATTGGTCTTGAAATGGCTCACCTGATATCCAGACTTTTCTTGGACAAATTAAATAAGTGTTTTAGAATCAGAAACAGCTATATTTGAATTACAGCACGGACACAAACTGGGAGACAGTAGCAATCCCTGTAATCTCTCAGAAGTCTCAGTCTCCCTATCTGTGAAAGGAGGATAATAGCATCCACCCTTCTTTGACGGTGATATGGTGATTAAATGGGATAATATATGGCTCCAAACATTGACTTTGAGATTTTAGTAAACATGGGATGCTTACTCTCTTCTTCCTGAGCTAAGACATTATTAAGTAACTTCATTTTATAGACAATCGTTTTAGCAAAACACTGCTTCCCTAGAGAGAAGAGCCCCAATTCAAAAACATTTGAAGCATGTCAAAAGGGAAATTAACCAAAGTCTTAAATAATTTTTAGTATGCTTTGAGATGTCCTAAGTCATTTCTTAGATACTCATTGGTAATGTGGAACCAAACACACACACACACACACACACACACACACACACACACACACACACACACCCAGGGCATAGGAGAACAGCTCCATTAAGTTTGTATGAGCCTTCCAGAATACTCTTCTTTTTTTTTTTTTTTTTGTTCTTATGACCATTTATTCAACTATAATAAAAAATTCCTCAAACACTGACTGTTTAACAATGTTATGTATTCTTGCATTTAGAACTAGAGATATTTTATTCTACTGTGACATTTCTATGTATATTGTCTTCATCTCTACCACATTCTATCTCCCATCACCTAGGGATGTACTTCTTCCTTTTGGTCAAACCAACCCATTGCCAGACTATAGAACTGAAAACCTGAGAACCAGACTTCTGACTTTTGAATTCCAAGATTAGAAGTTCATATATAAGGCAATAAAGAAATACTAGTTTCCAGAGTACATCCTCTATCCTCTGTAGTTGAGGCATACTTTGTGCACTGTGCAAAATGGAAGAATGACTCAAGCTGTATTGAGGATCATGAAGCACCAAAACCAGTATTCTACCAGCAAAATTTGGAAGATGAAGAATCAACAAACAAAAGTTTCATAGCAGCAGAGGGTCATCCAGTGGTTTCATTAGCTCTTCTCACTAATTAAAATATATCATCTAGGTCATAAAAAGATCAAGGTTGGTTAGCTGTACAAATGTAAGAATTATAACTGAGGGCACAGCCATCACAGAGGACTGAAGAGGTTATAATTCATTGAAGGAGTTTGGTTTTCTGAGACAAAAATTTATTTATCACATCATTCTTTAGAAACCACAGGATCATTCCAAGTAGACTACCTTTCACACTTGTTCTCCTACTCTGTGAAGTTTAGGAATGGAATCATTTAAGTTGCATCTAATAAGGGAAAACAGAATGAAAGGTATATTTCTAAAAAGCATTATGCCTTCTGATTATGCCTGAGACTTTAGGAAGCATATAAATTTTAGCTCTGTCCAGAACCAAGTAGACACTCATGATCTGCATATTTTAAACAGTAAAGTCAGAAATGCTTGCTATGGAAGCTTGGGGACCTGAGATCAGATCTGTGTGACCCATGCAAAAGCTGTGTATAGAGAATTCATCTATAATCCCAGGAGTGAACAGGAAGAGATGGAAAAAATCCTTCAGACTAGCGGGCAAGCTAGTCTTACAAATTCTTGGGCTCCATGTTCACTGAGAGACCTTGTCTCAAAATCTAATGTGAAATACCATAGAGCAATGAAGATATAGACCTGATGGACAGTAAACACACGCACACACACACACACACACACACACACACACACACACACACACACACACACACACACACCAGTATTCTGTCTGAAAACAACTGCTGTTTCATAGACAGACAAATGCCACCCTCTCTGAAGTTTAGGCGCATGACATGCTACTAATATTGGTACACACAGGTCAAAGCATGACCTCTGCCCTTGGTTCTATATATTCTCTTTAAAGAGACAAGTCTAAAACTTTAAAGATACCTATCCTATAAGACAGAATTTTGGTTGTGCTAATGAAAGAAAATATTTTGAAAATGATTCATAGTGTGTTAGTAAAGGAGGAGAAAAACAATTAACGTGGATGAGGGTGAGGACCCTAGAGGCTGAAGTTTCAGGCTCTTGAGTAAATGCTACCAGAATCCAAATCTTGATCTTGATATTCTTATAAAATCATAGTTGTATCAGTTACTTGAATACAAATTGCCTCAGTTACCTTATTTCTAAAGAAAGAGAGAGGAGACTTTTGATCCCCTTGTTCCGAGAGAATTTGTAGATGAAATTTGTAGCATATAAAGTGTCTAATATATGTTAATTATCACTCTTTCCTAAAAAGCATTTTTTTTAAAAAAAGAGGCCTAACAGAATTTGTAAGTAAAAATTAGTGTGGTAATTTATTACTGGTGTTCAATAAAATATTTGTTGACAGAATATGCTCAGAATCTGAAGTAATAAAGAGAGTGTAAGATTCCCCAAGGAATAAAGTCTCAGATTTATATTCCTTTCATGCTATTAGACATCTGCCAATTTCCAGGTAATGTACTAAGAAATTTCATGCATGCAATTCCATTTAGATTTCTCAACAATGAGCGGTTGTGAGCTTGTAATATTGTTACCATTTATGGAGGAAAACAATCGTATCCAGGGCAGTGAACTGATTGCTGTCAAGTCCCATATTGTAAAAAGGATTGGCTATAGGTTCCTTGAATCACAATGTAGAACTTTCTGACATAAATACTCCTCATTCAGAAAACAAATGCATAGCAAGAATAAAACTTATAAAAAATAAAAGATTTAAGAGATGGAAGTGAGTCATTTTCCAGGAAAAAAAAACCCAAAAACCTGTGCCTATCTATCAATATAGGGACACCAGACTATAAACAAGTTAACATAAAAGTGAAAAAGAGGAAGAGGCTGTTCAGGCAAGACACGGTTAACACACATGAGTAATGTGGCAGGAATTAGGAGAATCAGATGGAGACATCAAACGAATGGTACTTTTCAAGTGGCAAGGATAATGATATTTATGAGTGGAGCCATATTGCCTCAAAAGCTTTGTTATAGAAGGTTCTAGGAATTAAGAACAAGTCATTCATGAAGAAGGGTGAGTGCGTGTGTGTACATGTGTAATACATGCTCATGTGTGTGAAGTTGATTACAAACATACAGAGCTAGAGGCAGACCTTGAATATCCTTTCTACTGTCTGTACTGTATCATTCAAGACAGACGCTCTCGCTGAAGCTCTGCTAGGCTGGCAAGCCACTGAGTTCTGAGGAGTATTCTGTCAGTGTCCTACATTTGACCTTAGAGATTCAAGCTAACCTATCCAGCTTTCATCTGAACACCAAGGATTACTCTCAGGCCCTCAGACTAGCATACCAAGCATTTTATGCACCAAGTCATTTCCCTGGCCCATGATATATTTTTTTTTCCTTTTTTTTTTTTTTTTTATTAACTTGAGTATTTCTTATATACATTTCGAGTGTTATTCCCTTTCCCGGTTTCCGGGCAAACATCCCCCTCCCCCCTCCCCTTCCTTATGGGTGTTCCCCTCCCAACCCTCCCCCCATTGCCGCCCTCCCCCCATAGACTAGTTCACTGTGGGTTCAGTCTTAGCAGGACCCAGGGCTTCCCCTTCCACTGATGCTCTTACTAGGATATTCATTGCTACCTATGGGGTCAGAGTCCAGGGTCAGTCCATGTATAGTCTTTAGGTAGTGGCTTAGTCCCTGGAAGCTCTGGTTGCTTGGCATTGTTGTACCAGAATACTCTTCATACAGCATGATCTTTCTCATTTTAAATTCTCCAGAATGTATCTGAGTTAAGCTCGGAAATTTTGCTAGGAAGGTACCTGAGCCATTAAACAGCAAAGAAGGGGTGGGGAGGTTAACTGAAGGTGCTGGAAAAATGCCCAAGGCTGCCTACCAAGAAGGTGAGCTCTCTGGCGCTCTAAGATACACACATGCACATGCACAAGATGGGGGGGGCACTACATTCTGAACACTGCAACCTTAGTGTGCATTTTGGGGAACTAAAATAGTCTAAAAGGATAAAAAGTAAAAAAAAAAATTATAACCCAGCTTCAGAAAAAAATTATGAGAGCATATGTCACCTTGAAGGTCCGCCAAAATTTTTGTGTCAGCATGAAGCTTCCCCGAGCTGTCGTGAAAGAAGCGAACTAAGGCATTTAAAATCCGCAAACATCCTGCTCTTGGCTCATTCTCTGTATGGCAGGGAAAAGGCTAGATTTACAGGTTAAGGTCCCAGACTCCTCACCCCCCTCTGTCCTCTTTTCTCAGAGATGCTCCTTTGTGCCCCTTTAGTATTTACCTTGTGTGTTTCCTCCAGAAAATTTGATCTGCCAGTGCATATAGCAGAAATCTCACTATGGCAGCAATGCCCCAGAGCCCGAGCTGAGGTCACTGTTCAGGGTGAAGTGGGCAGTAGATGCCCTTAGGGTCAAAGGTGAAGTGCAGGATCTGGAGTTAAGTTTGGCTTTGAACAGCAGCTCCAATAGTTGTCTGTGAAGCCATGACACGTGGGACAGCTGTAGGGATGTCTGTGAACGTCTCCTTTCTTGTGGCAAATCCCTCCCATCATACAAAATATTATACATAAACACAAGTACTATGCTTTGCCCAAAGTAGACAGTAACTCATAGTTGCTCTCCCCTCAGACTCCCTTGCAGCTTGACTACATCTGCTAATGTTCCAGACTTTTAACCTGTTCTCTGCCCACAAAGTATCAACCTCCTTCTTGGAATCTGGATCTCTCTTGAGGGCATCTCTCATTACTCAACGCACAGCCTCTCCTTGACACATTAAGCCAGGGATAGAAATCCTCCTCCCTGGTGCTTGTGGCACTGGGTGTGAAATCCTAGTGTGCTCATTTTTACCATCTGTGTTCCAGTGACTCTTTCTTTCCAGAACTTCTTGAAGGCAGGAACTTTTATTTTAGTTTTATATCTAGCTTCTTAATATCAGGCCTGGTAGACATTGGGTATTCAGTAAACAACACAGGACAAGGAAAATCCAATAAATAACTAGCACTGCCCCTACTAAGGACAGATGTTGGTTTTGACGCCAAAGAAAAATGCATGGGAGGCGAGTCATTTCCTGTACCTTTGTTTTAGCTGGTGTTCTATGGCTGTGAACAGACACCATGACCAAGGCAAATCTTACAAAGGAAAGTATTTAAATTGGGAGCTTGCTCACAGTGTCACAGGTTTACTCTATTATCACCATGAAGGACAGTATGGTAGCACTCAGGCAGGTATGGTGCTGGACAAGTAGCTGAGAACTTTACAACCTGACCCTATGGCAGCAGACACGCAGAGAGAGAAAGACACTGAAACCTCAAAGCCCACCCCTAGTGTCTTCATTGGTGTTTCCACCGCTGTGAAGAGACACTATGACCAAGGCAACTCTTATAAAGGAAAACAGTTTTATTGGGGCTGGCTTACAGGTGCAGAGGTTCCGTCCATTATCAAGGCAGGGAGCATGGTGCTGGAGGAGCTGAGAGTTCTACATCTTGTCCTGAAGCAAACAGAAGACTGGCTTCCAGGCAGCTAGGAGGAGAGTCTCAAAGCCCAGTGCCACAGTGACACACTTCGTCCAACAAGGCCACACCTACTCCAACAAGGCCACACCTTCTAATAAGTGCCACTCCCTGGATCAGGCATATTCAAACCACTACATCTAGTGACACCTCACCTTCAACAAGGCCAAAGCCCCTAAACCTTCCCTGACAGCTATCCAACTAGGGACTAAGAATGCAAATATGAGCCAATAAAGGCCATTTTTATTCAAACCACCTGAACCTTAGAAATGGATTCAGCACTAATGACATCACCATTTTCAGCCTCTTCTGCAATGATCCTGATTCCTAGTATGAGAGTATGTGGTTAAAGAAAATCACTCCCAAGTAAGGTCATTAAGGTAGGCATTAATCTAATGTGGCCAACATCCTTTAAAAACAAAACAAGGGCTGGAGAGGTGGCTCAATGATTAAGAACACTGACTGCTCTTCCAGAGGTCCTGAGTTCAAATCCCAGCAACCACATGGTGGATCACGACCATCTGTATTGGGATCTGACGCCCTCTTCTGGTGTGTCTGAAGAGAGCAACAGTGTACTCATATACATCAAATAAATAAATAAACAAATCTTTAAAAGAAAAACAAAAACAAAATAAAACACAGAGGAACTATGTACACATGGTGCTTCATGCCTGTAATCCCAGCCCTCAGGAGGCTGAGGGAGAAGGATTGCTGTGAATGTGAGTCCAGACTGAACTATGTAGTAACATCCAGCTTCAAAAATAAATAAGGAAGAAGGCTAGATAAGGTGGGGCACAGAGGAAAGATGATATGGAGCGACAGGGAGGAAGGAGCCACCCAGAAGGAGAGGGAGTTGGAACGCATCCTTTCCATCCTAGTTGGCTTCCCTGTTCCTGTGATAAACACCCTGAGCAAATGCACTTTGGGAAGGAAAGGGTTTGCCTCAGCCTGCAGATTGTGGTCTGTCATAAAGAGAAGCCAATTCAGGCACTCAAGTCAGGAGCTCGAAGCAGCAACCGCAGGCACAACACTGCATTCTGCCCTGATCCTGCCAGCTACCTTTCTTGTCCAGCTCAGGCCCCCTTATGGAGGACGGTGACGCCCACGGTGGGCTGGGCCCTCCGACATCAATTTGCGGTCAAGGGAATGTCCCATAGACATGGCCAGAGGCTAATCTGATGGTGGTAGTTCTTCCTAGAGGTGTTAAGTTGGCAACAAAAGTTAGCCAACACACTTCCTATAGTTCTCAGAAGTAACCTACCTTGACTTTTGTCTCCAAAGTCAGGAGAATACATTTCTTCTATTCAACCAGCTAGTTTTGGGCAATTTGTGAAAACAGTTCTTTTGGGCATATACCCAAAAGATGCCTCAACATATAAAAGAGACACGTGCTCCACTATGTTCATCGCAGCCTTATTTATAATAGCCAGAAGCTGGAAAGAACCCAGATGCCCTTCAACAGAGGAATGGATACAGAAAATGTGGTACATCTACACAATGGAATATTACTCAGCTATCAAAAACAACGAGTTTATGAAATTCGTAGGCAAATGGTTGGAACTGGAAAATATCATCCTGAGTGAACTAACCCAATCACAGAAAGACATACATGGTATGCACTCATTGATAAGTGGCTATTAGCCCAAATGCTTGAATTACCCTAGATCCCTAGAACAAACGAAACTCAAGACGGATGATCAAAATGTGAATGCTTCACTCCTTCTTTAAATGAGGAAAAAGAATACCCTTGGCAGGGAAGGGAGAGGCAAAGATTAAAACAGAGACTGAAGGAACACCCATTCAGAGCCTGTCCCACATTTGGCCCATACATATACAGCCACCCAATTGGACTAGATGGATGAAGCAAAGAAGTGCAGACCGACAGGAGCCGGATGTAGATCGCTCCTGAGAGACACAGCCAGAATACAGCAAATACAGAGGCGAATGCCAGCAGCAAACCACTGAGCTGAGAATAGGTCCCCTATTGAAGGAATCAGAGAAAGAACTGGAAGAGCTTGAAGGGGCTCGAGACCCCAAAAGTACAACAATGCCAAGCAACCAGAGCTTCCAGGGACTAAGCCACTACCTAAAGACTATACATGGACTGACCCTGGACTCTGACCCCATAGGTAGCAATGAATATACTAGTAAGAGCACCAGTGGAAGGGGAAGTCCTGGGTCCTGCTAAGACTGAACCCCCAGTGAACTAGTCTATGGGGGGAGGGCGGCAATGGTGGGAGGGTTGGGAGGGGAACACCCATAAGGAAGGGGAGGGGGGAGGGGGATGTTTGCCCGGAAACCGGGAAAGGGAATAACACTCGAAATGTATATAAGAAATACTCAAGTTAATAAAAAAATAAAAAATAAAAATAAAAAAAATATTATGTTAAAAATAAACCAAAAAAAAAAAAAAAAAAGAAAAACAAAAACAAAAACAAACCGGCCATCTATCCTAGCCAAGATGCTAGTCCCGCCCTGGGGGATGCCTTGCAGTCTCTGTAGGAATGCTGTAGTCATATCTTTGGCTTCCGCTTTGTCTCCATGCTGAAGCATCTCTGCATAATAATGTTTATACATATGGATTCGATGTTGTCTCTTTGAGAAGGTAGTAATTGTTCACAGGATTTTTAAGTGTATTCCTATATATTTTAAATGTTTCCATATTTAGTGTGTCTTGTGAACATCAATAAGAAATAACATTTACAGGAAAGGAACAGCAGATTTCTTGTTTTGAGTTTCGACTTGAGCAAAGCTGAAGAAAATGCCAAAATAATATGCAAATATTAATCCACCATATGTGGAGTTTCTTGCTATTTTTTTCCCCCTTGGGAGCTGTCAACACGATTCTCGGTATTCCTGGTGTTTATTTTATTATTTATTTATGTGTTTATTTTTTATTTATTTTTTAATCTGTTCTGCATTTCATTACATTGGGAATTTTCTCAGCGGACCGTACCTTCTCATCATAATTTCTTTATTTGCAGGAAATTTTGACTGGGTGGGGAATGACTTTACCCAGAATGCTGGCACGGGCCTTGTCATCAACCAGGCAGATGTGAGAGACAACAGGAGCATCATTAAGCAACTTAAAGACGTGTTTGAGAGGGACTGGTATTCACCTTATGCCAAATCTATACAGCCAACCAAACAGCCGAACTGTTCAAACCTGTCCAAACTCAAGACTCCCTCCAACCAACCTGCTATTTACAACACCACAGGGAGGGAGCCCCTGAGTGTATAGCTCACTAAGAGACAAGCAAGGCTTCAGACCAAATGCAGGAAGGACTAGAGGAAAGACAACGATTTGTTACATCTTTTTTTTAAAAGGGGAAATTAAAAAGCACACTTATTAAAAATGTTCTCTGAATGACATGTAATATCTAGCTACCAACATCTTAGCACTGTATATTAAATTTAAGACTTTTGTATCTATGAGCTCTGACAGAGAATGTTGTTCTGGCGTAGGAGTTAGTTTCTAACGACTGCAAACACATTTTACCACTTGGTTCTTGTCTCCTGATTCTTACGGTTTTAGAACCTTTTCTGCTGACCCACCTGCACTGATTTTAAGAAGCATAGCATGAGGTGAGCTCTTTCCTTTAATAGTGCTGACCTCTGGGATTAGAGGAAAGGAGGAGAAGACATAGACAGAACCAAGCACCTGCCTTGATACATCATCTCTGAGACCTATCCAGGCAGCTGAGCACAGGCGTCCTCATTTCACACCCGCCTTCAAGACTCCTGAAAAACACTCCTTTTTGTCCCCTTGTTCCTTGTCTTCTGATGCCAGGCTGTTTTGGGTATCAGTGCTAGTTAGTTCAAAGAGTGTGAATGTCTGGGGGAACGATATATGAATTCCCCAGAATATATACAAAATGGAAATCAGTCTTTCACTTTCTCCTTTCAATTACGTTTCTCCCATCCCAAATTGGTTACTTTTAAAACACACACACACACACACACACACACACAAACACACACACACAACATATAACACACACAACATACAACACACACACAAACACACACACAACATATAACACACACAACATTCAACACACACACGCACACACAAACACACAAACACACACACACAACATATAACACACACACAAACACACACACAACATATAACACACACAACATACAACACACACACAAACACACACACAACATATAACACACACAACATTCAACACACACACGCACACACAAACACACACAACATATAACACACACAACATACAACACACACAAACACAAACACACAACATATAACACACACAACATACAACACACACAACATATAACACACACAACATACAACATACACAAACACAAACACACAACATATAACACACACACAACATACAACACACACACAACATATAACACACACAACATACAACACACACAAACACAAACACACAACATATAACACACACACACACACACATATCCTTTCCTCAAGCTCGGAAAAATGAAGTGTCCCTGCTAGTACCCGGCAAGCCATTAAGTCTGCATTTGGAGAGCAGTCTCACATTTGTGTTTGGTTAATAATATTATAATGGAAAGGTCCATGCGTCGGTGGATTTTAATTTATTTAGAATTATTATGCTGTTAAGAGTATGCCAGCAAATGTTTATAATAGAGCTATTTAATATACCTTCTGCTATTTAATATACCAAATGCTTTTCAGACAAATGCAATTTAAATACTGTGCTTAACATATTTTACTAAGAAACAGAAAATATTGGATTCTTGTTCTATAATGTCATTGTGTGTTGTTGTTTTATATCTATATAATATATAATCCTGTATTAACGGAGACTGTTGCTACATGAGAGGTGTGACCTCTTCAGGGCCCAGAGCAAATGGCCAAGAAGCCTACACCCAGTATGGCTCCTGACTCCATGCTCTGAACAGAGCCCTTCCCTCTTTGGCCTCGGGTTTCTATTGTTAATGTAGACAATAAATACTCACCTACCTCGCGAGGATGCTGTCATGGTAGGCGATATTTCTAAGTTGTTTTTGAAATCAAAAGAACCTATATAAATGCTAAGCATTACGTTGCATAATCTTTTTCTTGAAATAATCTCTGTGGTAGAACCAATACCAGGCCCTCCCCGCAGGGATCCAGAGGGAAAAATAAAGCCCCTTCTATTTGCAAACACGGGTGGTGTGAACGGGGCCCCTGCGGGCGGAGAAGGTTGGTCTGAGTGATGATCCGAGTGGTAGATATTTGAATGGAGCATTCAGTCTGGTCACCGTGACATAAATAATAACACATAACTAGATGCTGTGCTGCAAACGGACCATTAGCACCAGTGTGTACATGTGTTTTTAGAACAAGGATGAGCATGCTCACTATTTAATCTCTCGAGACTTGGGTTTAACAATGCCAAAGAGATCCTTACTCATAGGTTTACTGACTCAGAATGGCTGTGCCCAGTCCTATTGATCGTACCTGTTCCTTTCCTG
The DNA here is from genome assembly GCF_021556685.1 of Rattus norvegicus. Classification (NCBI taxonomy): domain Eukaryota; kingdom Metazoa; phylum Chordata; class Mammalia; order Rodentia; family Muridae; genus Rattus; species Rattus norvegicus. The sequence continues at coordinate 90,470,802 of NC_141546.1, read as the reverse complement.
CCAGAGTCCCCTGTCACCTCACTGGGTGTTTAAAACCAATCACAGGAGCTGGGACAGTATCCAGGCATGGCAAGCATGCCTTTAATATCAGCTCTCAGTGGGACAGAGGCAGGAAGGTCTTTGTGGGTTAGAGGTTACATAGAGTTCTAGGACAGCCAAGGTTACATAGAGAGAGGCCCTGTCTCAAAAAAACAAACAAACAAAAATAATAGAGGAGAGAATAGAGGAAAGAGAGAGACAGAGACAGAGACAGAAAGAGAGACAGAGAGACAGAGAGAGAAAGACAGACAGAGACAGAGACAGAGACAGAGCATCTCACGAGAAAGCTGTGATTTCAGGGTACCAAGTTTTTTGGGCTGATCTCTGTGATATTGTTCATTAATAATGGCCAGCCCACAAGACTTAGTATTTTCCACATACTCCATCCTTGAATTGGGTGTCATCCTGGCAGTTGTCCAAAAGTAGTTTTGAGGATAAGTTTCGAAGGAAGGAAGGAAGGAAGGAAGGAAGGAAGGAAGGAAGGAAGGAAGGAAGGAAGGAAGGCAGGCAGTGGTTCGAGGTGGAGATAAACCTGCCTGTTTACTCTTGAACAGACAAAGGGAACCTGGGTTGGTCCAAAGGGGAGTCCAAGGTACACTTCAAAGGATTCCTTGTCAATAGTCTCATGAGACAAACAAAGGTGTGGGGGCCTGGGCCCTTTCCCTGTTGCTGTCTTGGGTATTGTGCAACAAGGAAAGAGAACATTGTCACTTTCAAAATGACCAGCATGTATGTCACTTATTCCCAAATCCACGAGCATGGCAGCCCTAGGCATGTGTCACAGGTATCACATGTGCCACACACCAGCATCAGTGGAACCCTGCCTGAACCGGTAACCCATATCTGTGCCATCACAGCTAAGCACCTCACCCACCATGCAACACTCTCCTTCAGCAGCACCCAGGGAAATGAGCCCTGTGCCGAGTGCCCATCTGTCCCCTGAGAGAATGTGTGATTCTGGAGACTCTCCTCTTTTGGCAGAATGCTGTCCTACAAAGGGGACCTTTAGCCTTTAGACTTTAGGTCTCTGCTAGATAAATAACTAGCTTCCATTCTTCCACTTCAAGTAGCCTAGGATCTACTTCTCAAAAACACTCTGAGACCACTTATAATTTGGGGATATATATCCTGATGAAAAATATGAAGGCAATTACGAGCCTACATTTTTTTTTCCATGAACATTCTGGGGGCTGTTCTACAAGGGGATGGAGACCAAACACAGTTTGAGATACATTTTGGGTGTCTCCACTACTAACAGTAACTTAGTGCCTTATTTATTCTCAAACATTGGCTTTCAAAATCCAGCAGTGACCCACCATACGGGCCACATCTGCTCACTTTGGAGTCCAGTATGGCCTCAGACAGACCAACTGGTTGGAAGCAAGCATGTGGAACCCACAGTTTCTATGCATCCCAGTTTTCTCAAGACACATAAAACGTATCCTCCTCTCCAGTCATTGGCACACTTTCCTATGCCTGTCCTATTGGCTTCCCCTACACTGTCACTGGCTACTCATACATGAGGTCACAGAACCAGCAAGCCACAGAAAAGGAAGGGGAATGTAGAATTGTAGCTACACTCTGCAAATGCTATACTTTGTGAGCCTAAAAATGACAGAACTGAGACACACTGGAAATGCCCCCAGCCCAACCCCCACTCCCATGCTGTCTTTAAGGAGCGTGTAAGAAATGCTACCAAGGTCCTGTGGAACATAACGTGAAAATTAATGTCTTTGAGTCTCACAAGCTCAGCAAGAGAAATGAAAGCTGTGTGGAAGCTTCTGCTTTTGTGTTGCTCCAGGCACTGTGTCCCTGGAATCTGCTCTGCTTTATCTGAGACTCTGACACCCTTCGATCACATTCTGTTGATTGATCTTACTCTTTGAAAGGGGTGTTTTATTAACGCACCATTACTGGCTTGTCAGGAGTATCTCATTGAGCATGGGATGGGCAGAGGCTCGTATCCCACTGACCTGTCGCTCTTCTCGAGTGACCTGGATTCCTTTAGCGTGGGATTTCTATTTGCTTGTAGAAACTTGTAGAACTAAGTTCCAGAGGGAGAAAATTAAAAAAGAAAGAGAAAAAGAAAGACAGTGAGAATTTCTTATAGAATTAGATCCAGGGTCCATCTGTCGCAGGAATTCTATCCTTTTGAAATGAATATTTCTGCCCTAAATGCGTGACTCTTGTAAGGGTTTCTCTCTCCAAATTCTATTCCATTACTTTTAAATTCCATTATTTTAAAGTTATTTTTAATTCCATTAAATTAAATTTCAAGTTCCATTATAATTAAATTCCAATATTTTAAGTTGTTTAAAAATCCCCTAAGTTTTAAATTTAAATATCTTAATTTTAAATATTATTTCTTCACATTTTCATGTGAAAATGTGCCTTTCTCCCTACATAGAGCTCCTGTAATGAAAATACAGTTATTATTATTGTTATTATTCACACTCCACCCTACCAACAGCCCTGTGGATACTGTAGAGTTTCTCCTTGCCTTTGAATTCCCAATGAACTGCTGTACTCTGTTATAAGCATTTTGACTGACAGCATAGATTGGATAAATTTATTCTGTATCCCTCGATTTCCAGTTTGCTATGGAGTCACACCCTTCCTTGTCCCCTTATAACCCGTTAACCAGAGAGCCGCCTGTCATTTCTAACCTTAATGAAATAAGGGAGGCTACCCTCAACCCCAAGCCTACGTTTTTCATTTGAGAGAATCCCCACCTTTGAATGAACTAGAATGCATTGCTTTTTATGGTAACTAGATGGGTATTCTAAAGAAGTTTCTCAAAACTGTGAAATTGAGTCCTCTTATTTTTGACCCTCGGGCAGTCTTATACTTGGGGTTGTAAAAGTTCACTGATCACTTGGCTTCTGTTGGAAATTAACAAAGAGAAATGTGATGTATGAGGAACTGCATACCTAGGATCCCAGAACTTAGGTGGTAAGGAGTCAGGAATTCTGTTATCTCTATCCACATAGCAACTGCAAGACAAACCTGGACTACATGAGACCCTGTCTTGCAAAATGGCTGTGGGTGAAGACACGCAACATCAAACCTAAAACCTGAGTTCAACCCCCAGGACCTGCAGGATGGAAAGAAACACTGACTCAGCAAACTACTCTTTGACTCCTACAAATGTGCCCTGGCACGCATGTTTGTGTGTGGTATACACATGCATATATGCACATACACACACACACACACACACACACACACACACACTAAATTAACAAATAACAAACATTTAAAATAAATAAACATAAAAGGTAAGAAATGTAAGATTTAATAAGTTCTCTGAATTTTCTTTTGTTATATGCAACTACTGACTTAATTCTGGTCCAAGGGACATTTGAGTTTCTAATACACCCTTATATAAACTGGATAAACTTATATCTGGGCATATCAATCTTCAGACAATTAACTAAATTGGTCAATAAAAGGCTGAATGGAGGGGGGCTTTATAGTGATCAATTCTTTTATGTAACCAAACACTAAGGCTTTCTTTTCCAAGCATGAGTATCATAAAACTTTCTCATATTGTGAAGCTAGCCATTTCTTTTCCCCTCAGCTTGATCTTGGAAGGCAGGTCCAGCTGTAAACAATGAATAAGGGAACTACAGTTGACCTGCAGAGCTTCGACCACTGTGGAGTTTTTCATCCAACAACCATCTTTGCAATACTAATCCTATCTGATGATTTAAACAAAAAAAAAAAAAAAAAAAAAACAAAAAACAAAACAGTTTGTCACCAGGATGTAAAGACTTTGAGAGAATAAGCAATCACTGTTGAGATGTCATATAGACCATATCCTGGACTATAGCTGGTTAGGAGCCTATAGTATTCACCCATTGCCCTATCTCAGATCCATGCCTCAAATCTATAGTAAATACACCCGTGTCTTGTCTGCAAAGTCCCTTTGGTTTCAAGCTCTGTTTGCAATGCTGAGGATCAAAGCCAAGACCTTGAGGACACTAACAAGTGTTCTGTCACTGAACTATACCCCAGCCCCACTGAACCCCATTTGGAGTCTGAAGTTTAGAACTTATTCTGAAAGACATCTAAGCCATCAAACTACCTTTGTACGAACCCCCTTTCCAATTTGCCATGCAGAGGCTGAAGAAGCTATCCCATTCAAAGAACCCAAAGCACGTAGTACAAAGCCTTGCTTGGGAACCACACGGAATACATTTTTGTTTTTCTATAGCAATTTGGATGCATGGCAGGACTTACTTCTGAAGGAAGGTATTCACACATGCATAAGGTGAGCGCCCTTGTAGGGAGAAGTCTAAGGCACACTTTCTTCAAAGTTGTCATTTGGGGTTTTAGCAGAGACTTAGTAAAGTGGACTTTCTGAATCTACAAGTCAGTAATCTTATTTGATCAGCTGTGTCTGGGTCCTATAGCTCAATGGTTTTTAAAAATCATGATAACATAGTTCTATAGGAATATATGCAGTTAAGTCATAGCAAGGTAAAGATTACTTATAATTCATTTTTATTTCCCTTAATAGGAGCATTAGTAAAGGGGGTATTGTTTTACAAGATGGATAACTGGGCCACAGATCTACTGAAAACTTAATTCAACTCAACTCTACCTTCCTCCACCCCACACTGCCATAGGTAAGAAATCCTTAGGTACAGCAGAAATACTGAGCAGACAGACAGGGTTGATTTCTAGTCCAGAACGTTCTTGTGTGGCTTCACAAACCGTCTTGGAAGCAATGACCTCAATCTCCAGGACCAAACATTTTGAAATTGCATCTGACTCTCCAACTTAAATAAAGATGGACATTATAAAGGTCAACTCAGAATGTCTAATTCAATGACATTCATGGAACAATGGCTTCACCTACACCTCTATCTTCTTTTACTTTTATTTCTTTATCAAGTGCATAGATGGCAGGCAGCATCCAAGACAAACAACCCCAGAACGGTGATGGCAAAGCTTCAGAATCCTCATAGCTCTGTGGGAGTATTTTCTGCCACTGGAAAACAAAGATCTTCAGCTAGCAGCATTACAGCGTTCTGTTAGTTTCTATACTCCAAAGCAGGACTTAAGTTTCCTCCGGTGATCAGGCAGACCTCCATGCAGGAAATCATGTTCTCTGCCTTGAGAGCTCCCAAGACTGACCACAGCTGCTCACCTTGCTTCCAGGGACAGATTGACAGACAGGGCAAAGGGAAGCCAGAGAAGAGATGATGCACCCAGGAAGTGGCTGGCCTAACCGTCTGAGTCTCAGTATGAGAGATAGAAAGTAAGCAAGAAGTAGTAAGATGCAGCCAAGGCAAGCCTCCCTCCCTGTGTGTCCATCTTCAAGTAGGAAAGATAGTTGTGTCTACAGAGACAGCCAGAGTCCCCACTGAGTCGTCATTACTATTCTTTATTACTGATGAAATGACTGAGTCTTAACAAGGACTTTGAACTTGGTGGGCACTGGGTTGTTTTCCTATCTTCTTTACTTTCATATGTATTGGCATAAATAAACTCATGCTAACTGGCATATTTTAACTACCTGTTTATTCTTTGTGGTCAAGAGGCTCGTGATGTAGAATGGAATGAAGTGAAAACCGTTCTTTCTTTATTTCTGTTTTTTTCCCTTTTCTTGTTTTGTTTTGTGTGATTGGTTAACTGGGAGGGTGGGAGGGGCTAGCTTAGTGCTCACTGCACAGCACAGGCTGATATCAAAGACAGGACAATCCTCCTGCCTCAGCCTCCCAAGTGTGGGAATTACAGTCAGTGCTACCTCACCAAGCTTGTCTCCCTAAACAGCCTCAATGTAGAGGTAGAAAAAGAATTAACAGTGAAATGTGACCTGTTAGTCATGGGTTCCTGTCTAATTGTCTTAGTGGCGAACCATGCTGATCTGTCCCCTAAGTATTAAATGTCAAATCAATAGTAACAAAAAATGCTAGACTCATGAAGATGAATTAGAGGCACAGAGCACAGAAAACATGCACACAAGCAATAACTCCATGACAGAAATTGTTGGATCAGTACTCAGGAGATAGATTCTACCTCTTCTGTATGGGTATGTATGGGTTCGAGGCCATCATCATCAAATAATGAGTTTCAGGCTAGCCAGGACTGTAAAGATAGCTCCTATCTCAAAAGAAAGAGAGGAAGAAAGGAAGGAAGAAGGAAGGAAGGGAGAAGGAAGGAAGGGAGAAGGAGGGAGGGAGAAGGAGGGAGGGAGGGAGGGAGGGAGGGAAGGAGAGAGAGAGAGAGAGAGAGAGAGAGAGAGAGAGAGAGAGAGAGAGAGAGAGAGAGAGAAGTTGTTGGAATGGAAGAGAAACTGGAAGTCTTGAAGCATCGGCCATTACTTTCCTCTTGAGGGCAATGCAGCACGAAACACACACTGAGTTAAGTAGAGGCAGATGTGTGACAAATTTAGATGATATTTTTAAGGATAAATTCTAATGACTAAGTAAATGCAGAAGATGCTAATAATATGCTAAATATTTGATATAAGTAATTAGTTTACAGGACTTTGTAAGAGACAGAAGAGAAAGCAGTTTTTAGAAACCAGACCGAAGAAGAAGTGGGGTTACCAAAAAAAAGTGAGCTTGGAAGTGACTTAGAAGAGACAGAAGAAGTCTTGGCAAGGTCACCACACATAGAATCTGGCATTGCTGTAGCCCAGTGCGACAAGAGGTTGGTAAGATCAGAGGTCCTAGAGTTAAGTTTGTCTCTCTAGTGAGTGAGCACACACTCAAAAGTGAAAGACGGTTATGAGCTATTGTCTTATTCTTTTTTCTTTTATGTTAGGATACAATGACCAAGGGAGAGCATTTAATTTAGGTGTCATGGTTTCAGAGGGTTAGAGTCCATGGTCATCATGGCAGTGAACATGGCAGGCAGCTATAGTGCAATAGCTAAGAGTTTACTTCTGATCTACAAAGCACAGGGTAGAAAGAAAGAGACAGGTGAGAATGGCACAGGCTTTTGAAACTTCAAAGCCTGCCTCCTGGATATGTAGTATGTGTGTGTGCAGTGTGTGTGGTGTATATAGAGTGTGTGTAGTGTATGTTCATATTCAGCATATGTGTATTGTATGTCTGTGTATATAGTGTGTGTATATGTTTCGTGTTTATGTTTTATTCCTATGGTAGAACACTGATACAGATGGCTATAAGCAGACTCAAAATCTTAATCACCAAAACCACCCACAAAAGATATTTTTCTCAAAAAAAAAAAAAGATATTTTTCTCAATAGTGAATATTTACTGTGAGTCAGCAAGAGTTTATTAATCAGGTCAAAATAGACCCAACTCAACAGGAAGGAGGTTGCTGGAGGGGCTTATATGCAAACAAATTCTCTAGCCAGGAAATAACATAAGTCACTTTTGCTGAAAATATAAGGATCTCACCCAGAATGATACCACGAAATGCCACCTAACAGTCTAACAGTTCTAAAATGGTAGAGAATCTGTGGCATTCAATGAGTACTCTGACTAACTCACACTGTTAACGACAAAACACAGACTTATTTCTTTCAAGGCAAAATCAGGGGGACAGACAGGAACAAACATTTACAATCTCTATTAGAAACACAGATTTATTTTATTGGATGATTCCAGGGATCCAAGACTGAGGGTCTGCATCAGGTGATGACCCTCTTGATTGGCAGAGTCCCAAGAGCAGTGTCATTTGACCGAGATAGCAAGCAGGGATACATATTTTCCTAAGAATGATTAACATTATAATTCTGGAATGAAGAATAGACAATGGGTCACCCTAAACTTCCATGTCAGTGTAATAGTAAAAGAAATTCCTGCTGGAGGCAGCTTGGCAATTACAAACTAAGTCTGACTCTTCCAGAGGACCCAAGGGCAACTCCTAGAGCCAACTGATCTGTAGGCTTATAAATGCCTGGAACTCCAGATCTTGAGGATCTTCTGACCTCTGAAAACACTGAACTTATATTCTCTATACACTAATTTCAAAAAATAATAGAAAATAAAATTGTTTTTAAATTTGTAAAAAAAAATGCTACACTCCTAACATGTTTGACACATCAACCAGATTATTTTATCATCATCATCATCGTAATTATATTTTTATTTATTGGTTTGGGGGCATCATGACATATGCACCTCATGAGAGGATTATTTCTTAAACTCTGTTCTCTCTTTCTATAATGTAGTCTTGGGAACTGAATTCAGGTTGTCAGCAATGACAGCAAACACCTATAACCACTGAGCCATCTCCCCAGGGCTTAGCACACTTAATAATTAGGCAAGAGCAAAAATAATCATGAATGTAAGGAGTTAAAAAAAGTTCTTCATTGTCATCAGGAATTCATTTAAGTCAGTGGTTTTCAACCTTCCTAATGCTATGACCCTTTAATACAGTTCCTCATGTTATGGTGACTCCCGAGCATAAAATAATTCTTCCTAAATTATTTTCTCGCCACTTCTAAATGCAATTTTGCTACTGTTATGAATTGTGATGTAAATATTATTTTTCCTGGTCTTAGGCAGCCCCTGTGAAAGGATCATTTGAGCCCCCAGAGGGGTCTCTACCCACAGGTTGACAACCACTGACTCTTAAGACCTTGGAATTCGTTGACATCTAAAATAATCAGCAAATAAGAATGTGAATGAGAGTTGGGTATGGTGGTGCACATCTTCAATTCCAACACGAGAGAGGAGAAGTGGGTGAATTGGTGTGAGTTTGAGGTCAGCCTGCTCTACAAACTGAGTGCCAGTACAGCCAAGGCTGCACAGAGAAACTCTGCCTCAAAAGAAGAAGATGGGGAGGAGGAGGAGGAGGAGGAGGAGGAGGAGGAGGAGGAGGAGGAAGGAGGAAGGAGGAAGGAGGAGGAGGAAGAGGAAGAGGAAGAGGAAGAGGAAGAGGAAGAGGAAGGAGAGAGAGACAGAGAGAGACTGAATAAAGAGGAGTGCTCTCCACTGAGCTTTGGAATTGCCCTGAAAGCCTTTCCACATAAGAAGCCTCAGCCTGTCCTTGACTTTCATGAATCCATCTCTCAGTATGTGGTACTTCAATGTGTCACTTCCCTTTACTGATCACTAATTTCACCTGTAACAAACAGCTTATTCTCTATCAAAGGTAATCTGCCTTTGAGGCTAACAAGGGCTCAGCCTAGTAAAGGACCCATAATTCCTGAACCTCCTCCTTCCACTTTGCATTGATTGTCCAATCACATCAGAATGTGAAATCAAGCTTGCCAATGGGAGGAGATGAAGTCATCACCTACAACAGGGATAAAAGAGGCCATTCTGGACAAGCGTGTCTGTCAGCTTGCTTCGGGTTGTGGGACAATCTTCTTTTTGACCTATTTTCACGTTGTATGTTCCTTTGTCCTTTTCCACAACGACTTCACTAACTAAAACCTCTACATCTTCAACTGGAACTTCCCTGCCAACTCTCTTTTTAAAAGCAAGAGTGTTCCGTTGGTTTAAATTGTTAATTCCTTTGGAGATTATCCCAGGAATATGAGAAATCTTTTAACATTTATTCTCTAAAAGAGTTATTTGTTTACTCTTCTTTATCCCGGGCTGGATTTAGGAGATAAACATGAAACAGGTTGTAGTACCTCTGAAGTGTGGCGTAGCACAGAGGGGAGAACCATGTGATGTAACTAACATCTATTAAGCACCAAGTCTCAACAATATTCAAGCTGTTAACGTAGAAGAGACAATAATTATGAGACCTTATCTGTCTTCAATAGAATTTATGCCTTAGCAGAGAAACCAAATTAAACACAGAGCCTATATTGAAGAAATAAATTTTGAGAATTTTCCTACCACAGTTTCCTGACCAGTTTATCAGAGTGTAAGACAAAACAATCTAGTCCAAATAAATGTTTACCCAGTGTGGTGGTCTGAATGAGAATGGCCCCCATAAGCTCGTATATTAAAATCCTTAGTCCCTAGTTGTTGGCTGTTTGGGAAGGAATTGAAAGTATAGCTCTGTTGGAGGAGGTGTGTCGCTGGGAGCAGACTGGGGGTTTCTGAATCTTCCTACCATCCCCGGAGTCTTTGTCTCCCGCTTACAATTTTGATGTGAGATCTCAGATGTTCCTGCCATCATGTCTTTGCTCATCATGGACTCTAACTCTCTAACACTCAATTAAACACTCTCTTTTATAAGTTGTCTTGACCATGATGCTCTATCACAGAAATACAAAGTGACTAATGACCCGGGGTTCTCATGTAGAAAGAGTCTAAGAGAACAAAATACTTAAGAGCATAGCCCTCCATAAACCGTCCCATTCTCTACTCACAACCCTACAACCTCCACTGTCTGAACATTGTTATATGAAGTGTCCAGGGCAGGTACTGGATGTAGTCCTCTTTAGAATTCAGGCAAGGGAAATTTTGTATTTTAAGATGGTTTCATGTATCCCAGGCTAGCCTTGTAATTCCTATGAAGCCAAGGATGACTTTGAATTTTTTTTGTTCTTTTTTCTCTAACCCTGGAGAGCTGGATTAATAGGCATTTGATGCTGTGGATCAAGACCAGGGCCTTGGTCTTGTGCAAGCTGTCTGGCTCTTGAGCTATTTCCCAAGTCCTACGTTCAGAAACTTGGAAGCAATAAAATGACTAAAGTCACCAAGTCAACAATGAACTGGTCATTCCTGTGTTAAAATATTCTTCCTCAGGGATAGAAATATTGACTGGTTTAAATTCTGGCCAACTGACTATGAATAAATCCCCTTGCCCTGTTTGGTATAATGTGTTCATAATTGACATTATTCTCAACTTCTGGCATGGTGGTTTGAATAGATATGACCCCCATAGACTCTTGTGTTTGAATCTTTGGCCCATATAGAGTGGTACTATAGGAGGTGTGGCCTTACTAGAGTGTGTGTGGCCTTGCTTGAGGAAGCGTGTCATGGTAGAGGTGGCCTTGAGGTCTCATATGACCAAGCTATGCTCCGTGTGACAGTCTAGTTCTGCTGCCTCAGATGAAGATGTAGAACTCTCAGCTCCTCCAGTACCATGTCTGCCTGTGAGCTGCCATGGTTTCCACCATGATGATAATGAACTAAACCTCTGGACTGTAAGCCAGTCCCAATTAAATGTTGACCTTATAAGAGTTGCCTTGGTCATGCGTGTCTTCCCAGCAGTAAAACCCAAACTAAGACATCTGATAAGTGGTTTTAAAAATAGCATAATATTCACTACATCCAAACCCAAGTGGAAAAAGAGGGCAGCTATTGATTTACTTATCAAATATTTACTTGCCATGTATCCTGCCATGCTCTGAAGTGAGAGCATATGACAGATAAAATAGTCTCTCATTTTAGAATCTGAACTCATTGGGAGGAAAGTAAAATAAAATACTTAAAAAATGTAGCCAGGTGTGGTGATGCTGGCCCAGTGCTTTGGAAGCAGTGGAAGGTGGGTCTATATGAGTTTGAGAACAACAGCTTGGTGCATGTACTGAGTTCCAGTACATGTAAACCAAGTTTACAAAGTATCTAAGACCCCATCACCAAAAAAAAGGGGGGGGAGGGAAGGAGGGGGAAAGGAAAAATAAGGCATAAAAAACATGTACCATTTGCTGATTAATTCTTTTTCAAAACTCAACTGAGAAGCTGAAGAAAATAAAGTTCAGTACCACAAATGCTTGAATACCTCATGGTATACTAATACAGGATGCGTTTGTGATCAGGAGTTAAGCAGGAGGAATTTGGAGAGAGGAATCAAGAATCTGAGCCATTTTGTCAGCTCCTACGCTTTTGGGCAAGATACTGCTAAGAGTAGCACAGAAGGAATAGGAAGAACCTGAAACAGACAAGCCCTAGAAAGTTCTAGGTCCTCTGCTCTGATGAGTTCTAGGTGATGGTTTCCATCCGAACTGCTGCTGCTCAGTCATGTGTAACAGCAGCAAACAAATTAATATTCTATCTGGAAAACTTTAGCAGTCAGAACCTTTTGGGTTTTCTTTCTCCCTGTTTTTGTTATTGTTTTGTTTGTTTGTTTTTAGTGTACTATGTATGACACTCAATGAAAAGTTACTAAGCATTCAAACAGGTAAGACCATGTGCCGAAAATATAGGAGAAACAGTAAATAACAAAAAGAAATCATCAGTATTCAAGACGATGAGAGAATGCACACAGGCTACAGAATGATTCTGTTTAATGTGTGAGAGGAACTAAGGAACAAGAACATTTTAGTAGAATACATGGAGAGAGAGAGAGATGGGGAAGGAGGGAGGGAGGGAAGGAGGGAGGGAGGGAGGGAGGGAGGGAGGGAAGGAGGGAGAGAGGGAGGGAGGGAGGGAAGGAAGAATCAACTATATGTTATGGCTTGAATCTTGAGTGTCCCCAAGTGGCTCACATCTCCAGTGATTATCTCCTGAGTGGTGCTATTTTGAAAGACTGGAACCTTTAGGAGGTAGGGCCCATCTGGAGGAAATAAATCACAGGGGTGGGCTCTTGAAGGTTATAATGTATCAATGTTTCTGCCTAGAGCTCCCTGCTCCCTGGTCTGCTGCCATGTAACTAGTTAGCCATGGCTCACCACTCCTGCTGCCATGGTGACATTCTGTGTTGTCAGCTGTGACAGACTGCCACCTTCTGAAAGAGACACAAAAATAACTAACACACTCTGGTGAAAAATTAAATTTGAGACTTCACATGTAGAAACCAAAAGTCACAACCCAACAATAACCAGAGAAAATGCCTACAAACTTCAAAAAAAAAAAATTAACAGTGGAAGCCTGGTGGTGGTGGTGGTGGTACAAACCTTAAATTCCAGCACTAGGGAGGCAGAGACAGGTGGATCTCTGAGTTTGAGGCCAGCCTGGTCTACAGAGTGAGTTCCAGGACAGCTGAGGCTACGCAGAGAATCCAGTCTCTGGTTGACAGGAGGCTGAGGCAGGTGGACCATGAGTTTTGAGTTGGAGACTTGCCTGAACCACTGTATAGTAAGATGCTGCCTCAAAAGAAGAAAAAATAGTATGATTAAACTTTCACCAACACAAATCTGGTGGATGAGGAAAGGAAGAAGTAGATTCAAATTATTTTAATTACTTCAAACCATTAAGGGAAAAGAAAAAAACAAAACTATTATTTGTTAGGCTTAAGGAAGTAGGTCAGGGGCAGAAGATTATCCCATCACTAGCAGAGCAAAACAACAACAGCAACAACCACCACCACCACCACCACAACAACACACCAAAAAACACAAAACGAAACAAAAAGCTGAGCCCAGAGGGATGGGGTGGGCATAGTGGCACATACCTTTAATCCCAGCACTTAGGAGGCACAGATCTCTGAATTTGAGGTTATATTGGTCTACACAGAGTACCAGGACAGCCAGGGCTACATAAAGAGGCCCTGTATCGACGGTTTTCATGAGCAAGGTAAGTGAAGCTGGGCACACATACAGCACCACCCACTCAGGAGGCTGATGTAAGCCTGGACAACAGGGAGATCCTGACTCAGAATACACAAAAGTAAATGGACCCAAATGAAAGCTCATAAATGCCAAAAAAAAAAAAAAAAGAAAGAAAAACAAGGAGATTCAACAAAAAAGACCTAATATGTGGGTCTATCCTTTGAAAACTGGACAATATAAATACATGGGTTATATAGAGAAAGATATAAGAAGAGAAAATTTAAAGTCACATCATCAAGGGCATTGGTCTAGAATGAAGGTATTGATTGAGTTCAGATTTTAATAAATCTCTTCCCTTGGGCTGAGGAGCTGGCCTAGTCAGTAAAAGCTGCCAAGTATGACGGTCTGGGTCCATTCCATGAACACACACATAAGTTGTCCTCTGACCACATGCACACCCTGATACATGTGCGCACACACACACACACACACACACACACACACACACACACACACACACAATAAATAAATAAATGTAAAAGTATCAAAGATGCATATAATAACACATGTAAACATTCAATAAACAGTGAAAGGTTAAATAGCCAATAAGCTAATAAGAAGACAGAAGGTTTAAGAATAATTCATTCGGGGACTGGACAGATTCTTCAGTGGTTAGCGGCATTGCTACTCTTCCACAGTCCCAGATCCATTCCCAGAGCTCACACTGGGAGATCCACTTCTAAGTCCTGCTGCAGGGAATTCAACATCCTCTTATGGCTTTCATGGACAGCTCTGCTCACATACACAACCCCACACACAGACATGCATACCACCTATACACACAATTACATAAAAATAAATTATTTAAAAATAATTATTTAGAAGCCAAGGATAGGGGAGAAAGGATGAAAAACTGGGTTGTATAAATAAAAAGCAATAGACAAATGGTAGCTTAAAATCAAATTGACCTTTAATTATCTTTTATTTTAGACAGAAGAGATACCTATCTTCTCTAAAAGATAAGAGTTTCTAATTGTTTTTTCTTTGTTTGTTTGTTTTTGTTTACTAAGACAGACATCTTAATTTCCCCTGTGTAGCCCTGGCTTCCTGGCTTCCTGGCTTCCTGGCTATCCTGGAACTCTTTGTAGACCAGATTGGTCTTAAACTCAGAAAGATCCACTTGCTTCTGCCTCCTGAGTGCTGGCGAGCCCTCAAGTGCTTCTAGTTCTACCAGTTAAATCTTGACCATAAGCATCCGGTTCCTGGGGACTTCACAGAAAACTGTTTCTCAACAAATGAGAACTTCAGGATAGAAGGCTGCAGAGAGAGCGTCTCAGTCATAGATCACTGGCTTACTTAACGTAAGGCTCTACGCAGATGTCAGTAACCAGGGTAGAACCCACGCAGAGGCTGATGTCTCCCCTCCCCCTCATCCCCAATCCATTTCCACTTACGGTCTGTGTGTGCACTTCCATAGCCATCCCAGTATTATTTATTTGCTTCCTTGCATTTCCATGCCATCTTTTCTGGTGACACCCTGCTCCTACATCTACTGACACCTGCTTACCTTGGCTTCCAAACACCCTCCCGTCCTCCCAGCGCTCCTTCCGCACTCCTCCAGACAGTGTGTGGTGCCTGCCACCATGCTCCTCAGATGCTCAACCACACCCTCCACCACACAGCTCCCCTCAACGCAACAGTGGCGGGGCAGAAGGCAGTGTCATTTCTCTGATCACTTGGGGCTCACTGCATGTTTGTGTGGATACAACCAAATCTGGTCATGAGAGCGACAGCAAATTATAGCATTGGCAAAGATTTGGATACTGGTTTTGCTACTCTGTATAGGCTTCCATCTATTAACTAACTCCGCACTTCGGTTTCAGCTGACATCCAAGCATCGTGAGAGACCTACTTCAGGCTTACGGGTCTTTCAGTCTGCACACCACATCACTCTTGTGGGATAACAGCATGCAGCATTCCTGAGACTACGCATCAGTCTCTATGACTAAGTGTTTTCTCTTGAATCTTTTCCACTATCATTCGTCAACAAGTACTCTGATTCTGCAGATAGTCTCACACCTAATGTCAACTTTACTGGTTTCTTTTTTCAGCAGATGGTTTGTTTCTAAGTAATTGCCAAGCACTTCATTGACTAGATGTTTGTCCTTCATCTCAGGGTCAATTTGGATGTCATTTTCACCCACATGAAGGTTCAATTGCCCCCCTCCCCTGCTTCCATAGTCAATGCTGTGGCAAGGCTCCTATGCACTTCAGTCGATTGATATGCAGGTCCCTGGTGCCACCTCAGTCAGTAGGCTAATGGCTGGGAATATGGGAA
Source organism: Rattus norvegicus (assembly GCF_021556685.1). Taxonomy (NCBI): domain Eukaryota; kingdom Metazoa; phylum Chordata; class Mammalia; order Rodentia; family Muridae; genus Rattus; species Rattus norvegicus. The sequence continues at coordinate 90,455,101 of NC_141546.1, read as the reverse complement.
CATCACGATGGATCCTGTCACTCTTATGATGTTAAAAATCACTCTGGATCACTGCCTAGCAGTAGAATGTTTATTCTGCTACTTCTCTCCTTTTCTCATTCTTTTCTGTCCCATGAAGGGGAATGGAGTGGGGAGCAGAAAACCAGAGAGAAGAAGACATTATTTTTAACCCTTCGCTATCAGTGGCTCCGTTCCCTTCCAGGGCTGTTCAACTCTCATATGGCTCAAGAAAACCGAGAATTTCAAGTTTCACGGGACTCTTAAATTGGATCCAGCCACTCAGAACCCGTTCACAAGTACCCGCATGTGTCACCAATTAAACGATTCTCCAGAGTGGAAAGAGGCAGGGTCTCTTCCGGAAAGAAGCGGAAGTATGTTGCCTCTGCCCTAGACTGTCTTCCGTGAATCCTCACAAACATGCCCTGAGTAGGAAGGCTGGAAATGAAGACAGAACACGCTCAGATATGCAAAATAGTCAGATGCCATGTGGCATTTTCAGGAAAATAAATACAACTGGAAATCCTTACATTAAGCAAAACAAGCCAGAGGCACAAACACCATATGTTTGGGGCTGGAGAGATGGCTCCGTAGTTAAAAGTGCCTACCATTCTTACATAGCAGTTGCCAGCACCCTCACAGTGGTTCCCAACCATCCATAACTCTGGTGCCAGGGGATCTCATGCTTCTTCTGCCCTCTGCAGACCCTGGCATGCACATGGTATATAAACATATATGTAAGCGAAATGCTCATGTAAATAATTTCTTTAAACAAATATTTTTCTAAATACCATATGTTCATATATGAGAAATACTTTAAGGATGCCAATGGATCCAAAACAAGGAGAAGAGAGCAAAAATAAATATGTTATTTCTTAATTTATTCTTTGAATTCCCCCTCACTAAAATATAATATATCACCAGACAATTCCATGCTGTCTTCGTACCTGTGAAGCATCCCACTGTACCAAAGGCTCGCACAGATGCAGGATGTAGTACAACTTTGAGACGCGGTACTTTTTGTTAGCTTTGGTTTTCTTAAAATGCCACATTTTTTACAGCATGACAGACCATAACACTATTTTTGTGTCCACGCAGGAACTGGGCCAGTATCCACACACTTTATTTTAATAACCTACTATATAATAGGTGTTAAAATCTATTACTGGGTTTTTCTGATGGAAAAGTTTAGAAATGTGTTGCAAGAAAAGAATTTCTATTTTCTCCTTTGAGAAGGAACTGAGGACTTTCTCACCACAGTCAAGCTTCCATGGTAAAAAGTGGTTGGATCTTGAGTGCCTCCCTGTGACAAGGACTACGGGACACAACTTTTTCTTCCTTTTTTTTTTTTTTTTTTTTTTTTTTTTTTGGTTTGTTTTTTAAGACAAAGCTTCTGTGTATATGTAGCCTTAACTGTCCTGGAACTTACTTTGTAGACCAGGGTAGCCTCAAACTCACAGAGATCCACCTGCTTCTGCCTCCCAACTGCTGGAATTAAAGGGTGCACCAATATTGCTGGCAGAACACACAAAGGAGCCATACAGAAGGTACAGCAGCCTCAGGGGAAATGTTGGGGTTGGTCTTGTGCGCTGTGTGTTCACGTGCTGTGCTCTGTGCCCCGAGATCGGGTTGCAGTCTGGACTTGGGCATTGTATTGACCCATGTGCTGTAAAGAATGCTGCTTCCCATAGCCTCTGATTGGGTAATAAAATGATAGAGCCTGTTGTGACTGGGCAGGAGACACATGGAGCAGAGCAAACACAGCAAGACTCAGTTGGCAGTAACATCCGGCCTACGGAAGAGATGAAAGTTAGAATAGCTCATAACCTGCCCAGTCTAGTTTGTTAATAAAAAATGCCAAGTATACATGTCCTTTATACAGGAGTTCCATAAAATTACTTCAATGGTTCCCAGAGTAGGAAAACCCACAAAAGCTCGCCATAGCTTTAACACCATGAGTCCCCTTTCTGACCAATAAGAACCCAACACAAATGGTTCCGTTGGGTCCCTTATCTCCTCCCTGAGTCCTGACAGCCCTGCCCATTCTCACAGTAGACAGAAGAGAGGGCTCACTTACAGATGTGATGGAACTCAGCAGACCCCAAAGTCCCTCCCTCTTAATCCGGAAGCTGCATCTCAGTGTATGTCTTGGAGGATGGGGATCTATTTGGCGGTTACTTGGGCCTCTGTTCCCAGTGAGTGACAGACACAACTGTGACTGCACTGTTAACTAAGGCATGACCTAGTTTAAGAAGATACCCTTTCCACATGGGACAGCAAAGGGAAAATGGGGAAGGCACTGGAACTTTTTCCGCATAGCTGTGAGGCCTAGAAAGTCCAAGATCAAAGTCCTGCTGGTTTGGTGTATGAAGGGGGCTTGCTTTCTCATAGCATCCTTACATATTAAAAGGAGCAAAGGGGCCTCTGTAGCTTGATTCTTAAGAACACCAATCCTGTGCACGTTAGCTGCTTGTCATGCTGTTGTCATAAAATACCCAACCAATGCAACTTAACTTTAAAAAAGGACTTATTTGGGCTCACAGTTCCAAGATGCCATCCATCACTGCAGGAAAACACAGTGGCAGGAGCATGAGGCAGCTGGTCACGTTGACTCCACACTCAAGAAGTGTGAATGGGCAATGAATGAATGGGTTTGCTCAGATCACTTTCTCTTTGTCGTGACTCTGCCTTGACTTATGTGGTCTGAGGAGGGGTACAGTATATATGAGGGAAAGACTGGGGAGTGAGGGGCCATCCACATGGCCATGGTCCCGTGTCCCAAGCTTTCATGTCTGATGGGTTAAATTTTTTTGGTGTAGTCTTTTGGGTAAAGAACACCCACAGCACTAAACTATAAGAAAGATCCAGAAACTTATTGCTCCCCAAGAATGAATTTTAGTAATCTTGCTTCTTAGTTTGTCATCAGATCTCTAAGGGGAAGAGAAAATGTTGCTTATGATTTCCTTGGGAAGGGATTTTAGCTGCGTGGGGTAGGGCAGTTAATTTTAAAAAGTTATGAGGGTGGAACCCTAGTAAAGCAAAAGCAAAATAGTCCTACAAAAGAGAAAGAGGCATCTGGAACCTCTCTCCCCACCACAGGAGGCCAAAGTGAGAAGATGCTTCTGCACAAGCCTGAGGGCAAACCCATCAGCAGCCTGATCTTGTACATGCAGTCTCCGGAACAGAGTAAAAAGAGACGCTCACATTGTTTGAACCACCAAGTCCATGTATTTTATGTCAGTCCAAGGGAAGAATTGACACAAAGCCACCCTTTGTGTCTAATACCAACTGCAAGTTCAGGGGGTTCCCAAACTATGTTCAGTAACTCATTAGAAGTACTCAGAGAACTTAGTGAAGGATATTGTTGTCTGTGATATTGCTGCAGGGGAAGACAGGAATTAAAATCAGCCAAAAGAGGAGACCCATGGGGCCTCTGGAACTGGCAGAAGGTGTTTGCATCAAGCAGTCAGCATCTTGTGATTCTGACAACTGAGAATGGAAGACACAGAGGAAGGATGGATGCTTGTTTTTTCTCATGCAGTTTTGCATGATTTGGCTGATTATAACAAGTATGCACAGATCCCTCCCCAACACATTGTTTCAAAACAAAAGTCCCAGAGCTGGGATGGGAAGGAACTGCCCACTATGTATCTGTGGCTTTTAGCTTAACATTTTCTGATGCCCAGAACCCAAATTATTATTAGCTACTCTCCTGGAAGATTTATGATCTCCAGTGCTCAATGGTGTGTAGCAACTATTTACTCAGAGTGACTGGAAGACAAATGAGGGAAGAGAGCCTGGTTGTCAGACAGGACAGATCTGTACAAGAAATAACTTTTCTTGTCTACCACCTACCCTGCCTTGAGGCTTGCTATACAACACACTTGTGCAAAGGTCACATTTACTTCACTGTAAGTACACCAAGAGGGTGAGTCGTCTATGCATACTGATATTTAATGCTGAGAAAATAAGTCTAAAAATACAACCTCAGTACATTCTAGAGTTTCAAAAATATTTTCACGCATTTTATCTCAATGGCTCTCATGACAATCTCTTGTGTATATTTAATGACAGACATTGCTACTGTGTATAAACATTACTATTTTGCATATCAAGATGAGGAATCAAGGCCTGGAGAGATGGCTTAGTGGTTAGGAGTGCTTGCTGATCTTCTAGAGGTCAGAGTTCAGTTCCTAGCACCCATGTCAAGCAGCTAACAACCTCCTATAACTCTAGCCCCAGGGGATCTGATGGCTTCTGACCTTTGTTGGCATCTACAAATATCCAAATGCATGCACCTAAACACACACACACACACACACACACACACACACACACACACACATGCACACACACACATACACCCACACATACACGCACACACACATACATGTACACACACATACAAACATGCACACACACATACGCACACACAAATACATGCACACGCATACACACACAAATACATGCAGACACACACACACACACAAATAAAATTTTAAAAAGATCAGAAATTGTGGAGAAACTAAATAAGAGAAAATGTGGGCACATTTTTTATAATTCTATATGCACTTTACTATTGAGTAAATCGTGTTAAAAGCACTTATGTGTAAACCAAAACTGTCTTCTAATTTATTTCGCTATGAAGCAGTTCCCTTGTGCAAAGTATAATTTCTGGTCTCTATTAAGCATGTGGTATATACCATGTACTGTTGCTAATCCTCATCTGCAAGGAAAACCTTTTTATCTCCAGTTAAAAGATAAAGTGAGGTTCTGAGTGACTTTCTGCTTTTCCCAAGGTTATACTGTTTAGTGCTGCTGTGTTAATCGACCTTCTACCACTATAACAATGTACTTGAGGTGGTCAAATTAAAAAAGATGAAAGGTTGTTTTGCCTCGCAGTTTTGGGGGCTCTGGTCCAGAAAGAGTCAGCCTTATTGTTGGATCTGTGACAAGATAGAATGACATGGTGAGAAAAGGTACTTGTATTCAAAACTTGTATTTGGTCAGGGACCAAAGAGAACAAAGAGACTGAGGTTCCACAGATGCTTCAAGGACATACTCCCAATGACTTAAAGACCTGCCAATCATCCCTGACTACTCTTAAAAGTAGCACACACTCCCAATAGCACACACTAGGGGCCAAGCCTTCAACCCATGACTCTGAAGGACTTAAGAGATTTAATTCCACCCATCTTTAATTTACAGACTAAGTTTTGTTTTTCATCCTGAAATTCCTGCAGCTGATAGGTTCTAGTATTGTTAGAGCAAACCTCTCTCCCAAAACCTGTTGCATTCCAATGATCTGTTTTCTAAGATCCATTGTCTGAGTGTCTGTCCTTTGAATAGAACTGCTAGTGATTTCTCCTTTGCCATGTTTCTAGCAGCTCCTGTTGCACTGGATTCCCTCTAACCCGAAAAATGGTTCCCAGAGCGAAACTGAAATCGAGTCTTGAGATTACACCACATTGATTTCTTTCTCGTCTAATAACTATCCATCCCACCTACTCATTGCACTTGGGGCTGCATCAATAATCCTTATGTTATTTAGAGGAGGGAAAAACACTTGAGTAGAAACAATTTATGATGTTTTGCCTGGTCACTAACAAAGACAGATGAGATGTGGGACAATGCACTGGGAAGACAGACAAATATGCAGGAGCACTTGGCTCCTGACCTTGGACTCTCCACTCTGTAGATGATAAATGATGATAAAGTGCCCATGTGATGCACCTCCAGCGCCCAGTGATAATCAGATCCTGAACTCACCAGACTCATCCGTGTTGTCCCAAAATGGGAACTGAGCAAAGAACCTGTGACTCCCTCTCCCACCTGGGGATGGTCAGCCAATATTGGTCCACAGGGGCAAATGGAACAGAGATGACTGATTGGAGGGTGAAGGGGGATTGGAAACCCTGTGAGTACATGTGGTAGTGACAACACACTGGGACCAGCCGTGGGGAGACAGATCAAGTCTGTCTTTGAGTGATTCAAGGGTTAGTTTGGGGGATGCAGGGTAGGAGCATCCAGGATGGGCAAAGGTCATTGGCTTTAGGGTACGAGATGCCTTGTTAGCATGGGGAGACAAGCCAGGAATCTCAGGTGCTAGATGCACAAGCTGTCAGGAGAAAAGAACCTGTAATCTAACTAAGGCTAACTGACGCAGGGAAAGACATATGGGGAGTTTTGAGTTTCCTAGACAAGGTCAGAGAAGGGGAAGCCCTGCTGGTAAAGGGAGTTCAGAATTCACTATTTTGTGCAGGGCCCAGAAGCCTACCTGGACAATGGTAGACTTTGTCCTTCATCAGCAGGACAAGAAGAACCCTCAGTTTTCTCTCCACCCTTCCACTTATACCCTATCTATCCAACTCCACCCCCTCAAAACAAAAATCTTAAAGTGGAGAATTTACTAGATTCGGGGCTGGAGAGATGACTCCGTGGTTAAGAGCACTGTCTGCTCCTCCAGAGGACCAGGGTTTAGTTCTCAATACCCACACGGCAATTAAAACTGTGTGTAACTTCAATTCCCCAGACTCCAGTGCCCTCTTCTGCGCTGTGTGGGCACTGCATACTCACAGTACATAGACATACATGCCAGCAAAGCATACACACATAAAATAAAAATAAAATATTAAAAAATGACTAGATTGTTTATGGGTTTTATACAGGAGATCTATAAAACCCCAACTCTCAAACCAAAAGGCATGTGAGATGAAGTCACACACCACTTTTGTCAAATGCCAGCATCACAGTGTGGCTCTGGAGGGATCCTCTGACATTATCAGAAGCAGCACTGAAAAAGCCACAAAACCAGAGTTCTGCAACCAGGCAGCTACCCCGTAACAATAGAGGAAGTGAGGATGAGGAGTGTGTGTATCTGCAAGCTGCTGTGTCACCTGGAGCTGAGCACTACAGTGAGTCCAATGCACCTTTTTGTTTGTTTGTTTGTTTTGTTTTTGTTTTTTGTTTGTTTGTTTGTTTTGATAAGCAAGGCATAGGGCCTTCACTACTCAAGCAGTGTGTTTCAATAAAACCCAAGTGACACTGTCACCCCTCGGTATCAGTGTGATTGGCTCCCGGACCACCCTCTTCTGCATATGCATAACCTACCACAGGGCTTATGTATGGCCAATGCCTGGCCTTCCACACACTGGAACCAGCTCTGAATAACTGACCATTCCTAACAGGAAGTAAGGGATGTCAAATAGCTGTTATTCTGCATCACTTAGAGACTGATGAGGACAGATGCCCTGTTTGTTAAAGTGTGATATTCCCCAAACATGTTTACATTGAAGGATATTGGATCACACTGTGGACTGTGAATCTGTGTTATTTGCTGAAAAGAAAAAAAAAACTGTTTCTAGTTGTGGTGTGGCTCAGGCCTTAGTACTCACCTTTGATCCCAAACAATGAAGGTAAAGCTGGTTTGTAGGAGGAAGCAGCCATGTTTGAAGAGTGTCTAATTGAGTGGCAGAAAAAGTGACAAATCAGAGAAAGATTTAACAGAATAAGATATTCCCAACTCTCCAGAGGGAGGAAAGGGATGCTCCTTCAGGGAGAGACAAACAGTGCAGGAGGAAGAGTATCATACAGGAATACAGTAGAGTTCATGGAGAGCAGTACAATAGAGTGGAGACAGAGAATAGAGCAGCACAGAGAGGGAGAAGGAGACAGAACAAGTCGGAGAACGAGGGGCCAAAAGATTAGAAAATATTGCTAGAGTTAGTTTGAGGCCAAACAGAACAATTCAGGAGAAACTGAAATAAGGAAGCCAGATTGAATCAGTGAGCTGAGAGAGGAGTTTGGGCCAAAACAGCTGAGTTAAACCAATCAGAGCTCAGAAAGAACTTAAATGGGTGAGCTTCTTCAGCAGCAAGTCTCAGACTGAAAACATTCTAGGCCCAGATATGATTGTACTGAGGCTGGAAACTTCCAGGACTAAGCCTAAGTTAGCAGACACAGGACATAAGCCTTGAAGGCAACAATTAAAAGGCAAATAAAAGCTACTATTACAGTGATCCACACTTGAAACCACTGAGCCATCTTTCCAGGCCCTGAATTGTGTTTTATGTTAGAAATTGGGACTAGAATTTCTGTTAGGGAGGGAGGGAGAACCATTTTTGTTTCAGGAAATACCTGAGTCGGCAACGTGGATGGAGAAGGTGAAGCTGTTGACATTGGATCAGCAACATCAGTAAAAGCCACATACAGGCAGAACTAACTGTGACACAGAACTAGAGAAAAAGTAGTTTTTGAAGGAGGATTAGTTCAAAGTGGCTATCGCCCTTCCTGGTGCAGGGTTGGGATCAGCATTGCAGCCACACTGGCCCCTGGTGGTTCTTGTTCTTTACAGTAACCATTTAAAATACTTTCCCCTAAAACACCCACATCCCCTTTTCTAGATTTGTTTTCCTTAAGTTACTGATGGCTTCAGATAAGGATCCTCTCTTCTACTTATATGCAATGCTATGGTTCTTGTCTCCCTTGGTCTCCTCCATACTTGGATTTTTTTTTCTTTTCATTGTGATGACTTCATCTTGGACCCATTTTCATAATGCAATTAATGTTATCCTCATTAATACAGTGATGCTGAGTCAGGTTAGGTGGTGTACCTGTAATCCCCAAACTTCAGAGGCTGAGGCTGGAAGACCATGAGTCTGAGACCAGTCTAGGCTACAGAGTGGGACCCTGTCAAGATCAGTCTTAGTTAACTGTCAATGTGATACTGACTACAGTTCCTTAACAAGAGAATCTACTGGTTAAGGGATTGCCCAGATCAGACTGGTCAGTCTGCAGACAAATCTGTGGGGATTGTCTTGATTGTTACTTGATGTGGTGAGACCCAGGCCACTGTGGACAGAACTACTGCCTTGGCTGGTGGTCCTGGGGTATACAAGAAGACTAGTTTAAACATGGAACTTGGGGAAAGCCAGTAAGCAGCATTCCTCCATATTTTCTGCATGGATATCCTACGTGGGTATTTTCCCTTATTTCCATCAATGATGGACTGTAAGCTATAAGCCAAATAAACTTTACTCTGCCCCTAGGTTGGTAATGGCCATGGTATTTGCCACAAGAACAGAAAAAAAGTTAGAACAAAGTCCATCCTTGACCTCTCCTTTTCAGAGGTTCTTTCAGATCTCCGTGCTCTTCCTTGGAGCGCTTCCTTTTGCATGTCCTATCTTCCAAAGCCACTTTCCCTTCCATTGACAACCTGCTCTGTATTCCCAACTTCCTCCCACTTCTACCTGCTTTTAGGCGTGGTCTCACTGCACAGTCTGTGCTGGCTTCAAATCCATGATCCTCCTGGCCCGGCTTCCTGAGAGCTAGGTTTACAGGTGTGCATATTGTGTCAGGCTCCCAACCTCTTCTTACTACTTCCCACCTCTAGTCTTGTACTTCACAGTAACAGGTAAACTCTTCATAAAACACTTATCTATGTACCGAAGTATCTATGTATCTATGCATATATCATCTATTTAGCTATCATCTTTCTGTCTTTTATCAATCAATCATCTATCCATTCATTTATTTATTTATCTCACTTTATACCTCTATCATTTCCTGGCCACAATGAGGTGAGTAGTCCCATTGGCCAAATACTTTCTACCAAGTGTTTCTGTGTCATAGATCTAAAAATTATAGGGCAAAGTGAGGACTGAAACCTTGAGCCAAAATAGACTTTTCAACCTTTAAGTTATTTGCCTGTGTGTGTTTCGTCAAAGTGATGGAAAGCTGCCAATGCTTTCATTATTTCCTGATTTAAAAATCCTTATAAATCTTTGTCAACTTGTTAGAAACCGAGCCTTATTTTTAATTTTTGCACTCGTGCTCTTATTAATGAATCTGCATGAATTTTCTTGTCTATTAGCTACTTTATTCCATCATCTGTGAATAATCTTTCCATATGCTTAGCATTTCTCTTATAAATATGCATAAGCTCTTTATATATTAAGGTTATTATCGTTTGCAGCAATCATTTCCCCAGGTTATGATCTGCCTCTCCTTTCTATGTGGTTTCTTCTAATTAAAAGTCATAGAACCATATTAAAGCCACATGCTTCCAACAATAACAATTCAACAGGTATTTTCAGCGGCTGTCACGTGTGATTATCAGCAGTTCCTCATGAGTTTGGTCTTTCTGATGTGGTGTCTATAGTTTATAAATCAAGCCCCTAAGAGCAATTCAGAGAATTCAAAACACGAGGCTAAGGCTATCACTAGGACTCTAAAAGTCATGGCTCAGAGATCTTCTGATAGGCAGTTATAAAGCTGGACCTCTCTCTCTCTCTCTCTCTCTCTCTCTCTCTCTCTCTCTCTCTCTCACTAGACAGACACAGCTTGACCAGTGGACCCAAACTCCTAGCTGTATGCCTCTCCTTTCTGAAACAGACAGTGAGAAGGCAGTCTTAAACCTAAGTAAACAAACAAACAAAATTAAAAAGCCAACCTTACTTTAGAGATTTAATTGAACTTATAGCTCTTCCTATTTTACATTTAGTGTGTGCCTGCCTGCCTGCATGTGCGTGTGTGTGTGTGTGTGTGTGTGTGTGTGTGTGTGTGTGTGTGTGATGTTAACATGCACAAGCACTCCTGAATGTGCAGTCTGTGCCCCCATGATGCATGTGTGAAGATAAGAGAACAACTCAGGGAAACTGATTCTTTCTACCACATGGGTTCCAGAAACTGAACTCAGATCATCTGGGTTGGTAGCAAATGCCTTTACCCACTGAGCTGGCTGGCTGGCCCAGATTTCCTTAAGTAAAAGACAACTTTGCCTTGCTAGGTGTGGTAGCACTTGCTTATATCCTAGCATGCCATGTGGTGATTGTAAGGTTAAACTGAGCTGTATAAGAACCTGTGTCTGTCAGGCAGGTGGTGGTGGTGCACACTTTTAATCCCCCCAGTAGCAGCTGAATCTCTATAAGTTCAAGGCCAGCCCGCTCTACAGAGAAAGTTCCAGGACAATCCTCTCTGAAACATCCTCCCCACTCCCCCGAAAAAAGAATCTGTGTCAAAGAAAGGAAGAGAAAGATTTGATGCATGCTTGCATACAAATCACTAAATTCTCTTTTAAAGAGATTTTAAAAGACCAATTACTGTGATAATTTCAGCTTGTGTGTTAAATTCTCATTAAAAGTGGAAGGTTGCTGTCATGTGCTCAAATTCAGGCAGCCACTATGATTAATAAGGAGAGGTTGAATTGGCCCTTAAGTAACTAGGGCTCACTGCTAGTATGGTGGTTGATGTTATTTGTTACCTTGGTAGAATCTAGAGTCACCTAGGAAACAAATCTCTGTCATATCTGTGAGGGAGTTTTAAACCGGGTTAATTGAGGTGAAAGGCCCACCCTTGGTGTGCCTGGCACATTTCATGAGGCAGCGTTCTAAGGAAAGTAGACTGAGCACCTGCATGCTGCTTCCCTAGGTGCCTCAAGCTCCTGCCGCTGTGATTTCCCCACCTTGATGGACAGTTCCTCAAACTATAAGATGGAATAAGTCCCGCCCCCTTTTAAACTTGTGCGTGTTGGGCGTTTTGTCCCAATGACAAGAAGAGGAATAGCACAGCTGAATTCCTGACTGTCACAGCGCATGTGTCTTTACACCCCCTTTCTATGAGCACTGGGTTAGTTGGCAAAGCAGAAATCCTAATCCTCCTCTCAGTGGCGTTGTGACGATGAAATGAGGTGACATTTGAGGGGCAGACAGTGTTTGTTCATGGTTAGCTCGCAGCACCTCTTCTTTGCTAAAGATAGATGGACACAGCAACATGAAGGGGTCGGGCTTCTACCTTAGTCACAGTCTAACATTCGACAACTAAAACCAACACAGATGTCCATCAGTGAATGAGGTTTCCTCCTAACAGACTTATCACAAGCTGGAGCTATGGTTAATATACCAAAGCCATGGAACACTGGCCCAAGGAATGCCCCATTGGAGAGCAGGCTGCTTCACCCCCACGTCCCACAGGATAGAAGAAGAGTTCACACGTATAACACAGACATGCACACTCACACACATGCACATGTGTGCACACACATGTGTTTATTATTATTAATGCATACCACAGATATAGGAAACATCCAGGTCACTATGGAAGAATAAACTGGGTGGGCTTGAATTAGAAATAGTGAAGTCATTAGAGTAGACTCGGTCAGAGAGAAAATGCCTATACTGTAGGCCTAAGGCCCAAAGCCACTACAGTAATGGCCCTTCGTAACTCCTACAGTGACAAAGTCTTTCTAGGTAAAATGGAAGGCATGAGTGTGTGTGCTGTCTTCAGCTTTGTCACAGTAGCAGGCAGACATTTGAAACCTCATGGGGTCTTCCCACATGCGGAAGTTCTTAGATTAAAACCCGAAGAAATGTCAACAGCCGCATGGCTAAGTAGACGGACTGAAGAGTCTGGAGGTGGCAGGTGAGGTTGGGGCAGCTAGAGGAGGTGTGTGTGGGCAGCACTGGGTGAGCTAGCAAGTGTCCGGGGGCACATGAGCCACCTGCAGCCTGTTCATCCTTCTGAAAGCAAGGGGAGGAAGGTGTGGCAGTCCACCAGTAGCTACTTGGCTGACTGAGGTGGGAGAATCACTCAAACTCAGAGTTCAAGACCATCCTGAACAATCTAGTGAGATTCTCAAACAAAGCAAAACAAACAAAAAGCCCAAGCAAACAAAAAAATATGGAATATAGCATCTGGGGAGATGGCTCAGTGGATAAAAGTATTTATTACTCTGACAGGAGGCCTGAGTTTGGTTCAACTCCAGATCCATGAGATCAGGTATCCTCTCCTGACCTTTGAGGATGTGGTCGGTTTGAATAACAATGGCCTCTAAAGGTTATATGAATGTTTGGATCCCAGTTGGTGGAACTGTTCAGGGAGGACTAGAAGGTATGGCCTTGTTGGAGGAGGTATGTTACTAGGGGATGTGCTTTGAGACTTAAAAGCCCACACCAGGAGTTGACCAAGCCAGCTCAGTCAGTCAATGGGTTCTCCAGGAAGGGAGTGAGGACTGAAAAGAAAAAGACAATTAGACAACACTATAACATGACTCCAGCCAGTGCTGAGGCTGTAGCGGGTTTATTTTTTTCCCAGTCTACTTTTACAGCATTTTAAATACATGCAAGTAATAAGGTCAGTTCTAGGTCAACGAACAGACAAGGCAATAAACACAGATAGCAAGGAACAAACAAGGCAATGAACGAAGTCCCATGATCACTGTTTCTAGGGGCTTATCAGGGTGTCCAAGGTAAAAGAAATGTCGCCTTCCTCAGCTGAGTTTACCTTGAGCTTTGTATTAGCCCAAATGTAAATATTTTTATCTGAGCCTTCTTCCCTGTCCTAGCCCAAAGTCAAATTCCTGCCTGAGCTTACTTTCTTGTCCTGGCCCAAAGTCAAATTCCTGCCAAGTTTCTAGAAGTGACCCCAAAAGCTCTCCACAGGAGTCTTGTGCTCTCGAGTTGTGCTTGTGGATGAGATGCAAGCCCTCTGCTATTGCTCCAGCACCATGCCTGCCTGCCTGACACCATCTTCCCACCATGATGGTCATGAAACTATAAGCAAACTGCAAGCTAAAATGCTTCCTTCGATAAGTTTCCTTGGTCATGGTCTTGACAGCAATAGAATATTAGCTAAAGGCAGAGGTCGCTCACACACACATGCATATGCACACACATACATATAAGTATAAAAGAAGTGAACAATGTACAGTATAAAAAGTGTAAACAATGTGGATAACAGTATAAAATATTTATTACATACTTGCAAATATACATAATAGAAAGGAAAATGAGCAAATGAAAAAAAAAGAAAGAAAAGAAAATGAGGTTTAATTCTGAGAATGGCATTATTGAAACGTTGCTGAATCCATTCCAGACTAACCTATTTCTCACCCCTAATTTCTAATACTTAAAAATGCAAATGAAGAGTGCAGAGCCAGGCTTGGTGGCACATACTGAAAACTCCAGCTTCCGGGAAGCTGAGGTGGAGAATCAGAAACTTGAAGATGATTTAGACTGGGAAAAAAGAAAATGAGTGAGGGCGGGGGGGGGGGGGGTGAAGGGGAGAAGAAGGGGAGGAAGAGGAAGAGGAGGAGGAGGAAGAGGAGGAGGAGGAGGAGGAAGGAAGGAAGGAAGGAAGGAAGGAAGGAAGGAAGGAAGGAAACCAACAGGTAAGGAAGACCTCCCATCATTATTATATTATCAATTCCAAAGCCAACCCAACTACAGGTGGTTGGAGCCTTTGCCTGCCCATCCTCTCCCCTTTACAAATGAGTAATTAAAGTAGACCTTAATAGGAAAGAAGAACCTGGACGGCCAGTGCTTTCCTAAGTATAGCCAGAGTAACCCAACCCCAGTGAAGTCCGGAGTAACAGTTCAGGAACTTAGCGTTGAGTATCAAGTGTGGTGCGACATCTAGTGGTGAGAGCCGCTAATTCCACGTCCCTCTTGACTCCCATGCAGTAGGAACAGTGTTCTCCAAGGACGCCAGAAAGCTTTGAGCAAGTACTGCCTATAAAATGCCACTCTGACGCTGAGGGAGATTCAAAGGTGAAGTGTGCTGCCAGCGCTGCCTTTGAAGCTTGCAGACCTGGTAGAAGGTAGATAGAGCAGTCTTTAGCTATTTCAACACTGGGCAGGCGCTGGAGTGCTTGCTAACTCCGCCTCCTAGGAATGAGGGAAGCCCCGGATGGAGGGAGAGATTCAGGGTTCAGCAACAAGCTAGTGACTGTGGAGACCTTAGTGTGGGTGATACACAGGAACACTCAGTGAGGACAGAATAGTACTTTAGTATGTATGTCCTATTAATAAAAAGTATTCAATTAAAAATGTCAAAATGTATTTGTGAATACGTACCCATAAGCCTGGCACTTGGAAGGTTGAGACAGGAGAATTACAAGTTTCCAAAGTTGTTGAGAAAGCCAGGCAAACTGAATTTAATCCCCAGAACCAAACTAGAAATAGAGAAGCTGGGCAGTGGTGGCACTGGGGAGGGAGACAGAGGCAGGTGGATCTCTGTGAGTTCAAGGCCAGCCTAGTCTACAGAGTGAATTTCAGGACAAACAAGGTTAGTTTGTCTAAAAAAAAAAGTCAAAAACAACAAAAACCCAAATAAATAAAAACAAAATAAATCTGTACTTTGTTATGACTAAAAAAAGCAAGTCAGGACTCTAAATTGAGTGTTTGGAAGATGTCCCCTGCTCTCGGAGATGTTCAGTTGCAAAACAAGGAACAGAACCTGATAGAAGCTATCAACTGGGATAGAGAACATTTGAGAAGGAGAAGTGAACCAGGCAGCACTGTGTTCACAGGAAATGTGCCTGGCGAGATGGCAGTATACAAGGAAACACCAAATACATCCGCTCACACGCAGGCACAGAGGTGCAGAGGCGGTCCCGGAAGAGGGGTCGGTCAATTTACTAAGTGTGTCTATTTGCCCAGAATGGCTTGATCTTTGCCAGTTTGGTTGTAGGTAATAATAAAGAATTTTCATGTTTGGTGTATGCATGTGCACTTGAGAGTGAGGGGTGGGGGAGAGAGGAAGAGAGGGAAGGAGGGAGGGAGGGGAGAGAGAGAGAGAGAGAGAGAGAGAGAGAGAGAGAGAGAGAGAGAGAATGAATGCGTGTTTGGAAACCAGAGGTCAACTACAAGTATCTCCTCTTTTACTCTCCTCCTGATTGATTGATTAGACAAGGTCTCACTCACTACAAGCCTGAAAGTCACTCTGTAGGTCAGGCTGACACTGAACTCATAGAGATCCAGCTGACTCTACCTTCTGAGTTCTGGGGTGAAAGGTGTGTGCCACATGCCTGACTTCTACTGTTTTGTTTTGTTTTTTTTTTTTTTTTCCCTTTGAGACAGGGTTTCTCTATACAGCCCTAGTTGTCCTGAAATTTGCTCTGTAGACCAGGTTGGCCTCGAACTCAGAGATCTGCCTGCTTCTGTCTCCCTAAGGGCATGGGCCACCTGGCAAAATTAGTTTGCTTTCATTTTTAATGTACATTGGTGTGTTGCGTGTATGTATGTCTGTGTGAGGGTGATGGATACCCTGGAACTGGAGTTGCAGACCATCTGGGAGCTGGGAGTTGAACCCAGATCCTGCAGAAAGAAGCCTGTACTTTTAACAGCTGAGCCATCTCTCCACCCCTCCATATATATTTTTACACAGATTCTCTCACTAAACCTAGAGCTTGTTTTCAAATTTCTAATTATTATTCACAAATACATTATCCTACTACTTTTGCTTAAAACAAAAAACATAAAACAGGGACTGGAGAGGTGACTCACTCATAGAGCCACTCCCTGCTCTTGCAGAGGGTCAGAGGTCAGTTCCCTGGACCCCTTGTAGCAGCTGATAGCTCTCTATAAACCCTAGTTCCAGAAAATCTTAATGCCCTGTTCTGACTTCTCTGGCACAGACATATAGGTGTGCAAACACGCATGCAAGCAAAACATCCCCACACATAAAATAAAAATAAATAAACAATGTAAAAGTATATAAGGAAAAGCCAAGATTTTAAAAGGAAATTCTCCTTGGGAGACTGCTCAGCTCACCCTCTTCAGTGGTGCTAATGACCCTGTAATGCTCTCCCCCTGGCTGGGTCCTGCACACCCTCATTATCTCTCGCAAGCCCCACTGATGGTTGGCTGAGAATAAGCCAAATCCGATCACGATCCGCTGAACCCACGAGCACGCTCAAAGTTAAATATAAATGTGTACCTGGTAACAGTGCCCCTACAGGAAAACCTGCCTTAGGAGAAAAAAAAAATCTTCCCTTGAACACAGTTAAGGCAGCAGACCGGAAGGAAACAGGTACAGCATGAGCACTCAAGGTGTGGGAGTTAAACCTAAAGCCTGCAGAAGGAAACAGGGGTGGTGTGGGGCCCTGAGCTGGAGAAGATGCTAGGGACGGTGAACTGTGGGGACAGATACTCAACTGGGGGTCCTGGCAGGGATCTGCACTTGACTCTGAGTATGAGGAGTCATAGTTAAGATTTTACGAAACGAGATTTGTTTCCCTTTTTCCACCCTTTATTTTACTGTTCCAAAGGAGGTTTTTCTTTCTAATGTATTGCATTAGTTAGTTTATTTATTTATTCATTTATATTCGGGAGAGGGATGCCATAGTGTGCTTCCTGATGTCAGAAGACAATGTTCTTTCCTTCCATCACGTAGGTGCTGGGACCTGAACTCTGGTCTTCAGGCTTGAGAGCAGGAGCCTTTATCCGCTAAGCAATTTTGCCAGCCCTCCAGGAGAAATTCTATAGAGAACAGATGTGAATATCCCTGCATCTCTCATTTCCTTTTTGCACTTAATCTCTCCTTATCACAGAAGCTTGGAGACTCCTGATAAGGCACACACAGCTGAGTGGGGTGTGGGATGACATCAATGACGGGAATGAGGGCCTTTGCCACCTCCCATGCCTTCCCTCTTCTCTTCTCTGTGTTCCTGCATTCTGTTACCCTCCGCATCATTCTGTGCCTAAGCAGAGTGCTGTTCCAGCACGCACAGAGCCCTGGGTTTTGTCTCTAGGATAACATAAGCCTGGCATGCTGGCACCCACCTGTAAGCCCGACACTGGAGGAGGAGGAAAAGGAGGGGGTGGGGAGTGGTGGTGGTGGTGGCAGCAGAAGAAATGGATGTTCAAGATCATCCTGGACTTCACAAGGAGTTTGAGGCCAGCCTGAGCTATATGAGACTGTCTTATCCCAAAAACTTTTTAAAAGAAAACTTTTAAGTAAACAGCATATGGTAGTGAAACTACAGCTGTTGCCATGGTGATACATGAGCTAAGACACAGTCGAAGGAGCCGTACCCAGTTGCACTGGGTCTTCAGACTTAATCCACGTTAATCCATACGCATGCGGAGTGTTCTGTCTTCAAGGTCAACACAACAGAGTAGCTCAGCCCAGGGATCTGCTTATTCTGTTTTCTACGTAGTCATGCAAATCATACCATGGCTACGGCTCCCTTGATTGTAGACCCTTAACTCCACATCCACCCGCCTGACCCCTCACCAGCTGCAGTCACCTCACTCAAAGGCACTCCAATCTAACCATGACTGATACCTATCATCAACTTGACGCTAGCCCAGTTTTCCAGGCAATTGAACACCGCTCTTGCAGCTGCTGCCCTAAACGCACTGATTACAGACGCGTGGCTTTCCCTCTGCTCCGAGCTGTCAGTGTTACCCTGTTCCCTTATTTCCTTCGTAACATTCCCACAGTGTCTAATATTTCAATCTAGTTCACCGCCTTCTTAGGCCAAACTTTCATTTTTCCTTCCCACACCCATTTCCATGCTCTGCTTCCTGTCTACACTCCATATTCCCATCCGAACAGATTACTTTCAAGATAAAAAGTTAACCCATTGTACTTGAACCCATGGACTCAACCTTAGAACAGCTGGTGGGATTCACTGGAGCCCTTCACCCCCTTTTGCCTGGGGGTCTCTTGGGACGTTCGGAACTCTTAACTCCAATGCCTTGGATTGCTTAAACATACAGTGTGCCTCTTTGTTCGTAGGCTCTCGCTGCCCTCCTCCTCAGTCTCACCCCTGCCTCATATTTCCAACCTCATCCCTGCTTTGTTCTGCCTGGTTAATAAGTTCACATCCCCATGCCTTCAGAAAACTTTCTCCCACATTTCTCTATGTCTAAGGAATTATATTTCCTAGCAAATCCTGCCCTAGAACCTAGACATCTCCTCTCATGACTGGCTCAGCTGTGTGTTCCCTTGGCCATCTCTGCCTCCCCAGTCTACTGCAGGCTTTTTGCCTGAAGCCAGAGACCACGCACATGTTTTGTCATCATCTCAGAATCTCTGAGGGTATCAACCACAGGTAGGCAACCACTAGTTTAGAAGGTAGGTGTGACAGTCTATGCATAGAATCCCAGCACTTAGAGATGGAGGGGAAAGATACCACTTTCACCACTTCAGGTTGCTAAAAATTACTACTCCTCTTGCAAAACGAGTACATTTTCAGTGTCCTCGAGGGTTATGTAGACCCTGAGTATAGTAGGAAAAGCCCCTGGCTCTCAGAAAAGCAGACTTAATTCTTCTTTTCTGGTTGCTTGCAGAAAGGCCACTACCAGAATCAGAATATCTTTCCCTTCACATGAGTTTTCCTTCTTCCTTCTCTCTCTCTCTCTCTCTCTCTCTCTCTCTCTCTCTCTCTCTCTCTCTTTCTCGTTCCATTTGTGTCTGAAGGATTAGTCAAGCACGGAATGCTTCCTTTGCCAGTGTATCATTTTCCACCCGGGGTGGTTGGGATTGGAGTCAAGAACCAACAGCTGCACAGCTGAGTCAGGGAGGAGAGGAGCCAAATTCTCTGACTGTGGATGTGGGATCTGTGAAGCCAATCCACGGCTCATGTCCCCTGGCAGTAAAGACCGGAATGAGCCTGCTCAGCCCCAGTCTGAACCACTCAGGGATTATATAATAAAAGAACAGTGGCTTGATCAGGGCTTGGTGTATTCAGGGGGCTATCAGGCACACAGTAGGACCAAAGTCAGAGAACTTGTCAGCAAAGGAAGAGGTTTCCGTGCATGTGACCTCGAAATCCTGGCTCTGCCGATAAGAATCCTGCAGGAAGTGCTTTCCCAATGACCGTCATGGTGCCACTTGAAGCTAGCATGAAATTCTACAGTCCAAAGCCTTATCTCTTGGAAAGGTTTGGTAGCATTTGGCCTTGAGCTCAAATCTCACCATCTGTGTCAAGCTGATCAAAATACTTCAACCCTCTAAGCTACAGGTGCCTTTTCACCACCCCAGGAGAATTAAATACTAAAGTGTATTGGCCATCCCAGTGTGTAAGAGGAAGCTCTGTGAATGCTACCTGATGACCTGGAAATGATTAATTAGAGCACGTGACAACAGTGGTTTCGACTGAGGTCCCGGCTGCACTGAAAGGAGCTCTAGTGAAATAGGTGGCAAATGGTGGAAGGAAATGCAGTGTGTTTTTTTTTTTTTTTCCTTTTCTTTTTTTCCGGAGCTGGGGACCGAACCCAGGGCCTTGTGCTTGCTAGGCAAGCACTCTACCACTGAGCTGAATCCCCAACCCCTCAGTGTGTTTTAAGAACTAAAAACCAGGGGCTGGGGATTTAGCTCAGTGGTAGAACGCTTGCCTAGGAAGCGCAAGGCCCTGGGTTCGGTCCCCAGCTCTGAAAAAAAGAACCAAAAAAAAAAAAAAAAAAAAAAAAAGAACTAAAAACCAGAGTCATCATATGTATTGCGGAATTTCGGGTCTAGGGCTAATGATGTTTTCCAGACCAGAATAGATGAAATCATGTAATTGTAATTGTGTGATGAATCCCACAACTAAATGCAAAGTAGAAAACCCAGAGGGCCTCCTGGCAGAGACTGCGCTCATGGTCTGTAAGTACAGAATACACAAAGGTAAGGATCAGGCCCAGAGCATAGATGTACTAGCAATAGAACATTCAGGAAGGCTGGACTCTCAAACTAAGCATGTTTGCTATGCCAAGGTCAGGGTACTCAGGCTGGAGCATTTTGGAAACTGACATCTGGAATGGATACATCCGGTCCAATACCCCCGGAAAATCCTGAGCCCCAAAGTTTGCTTGAAAAATCTGCTCTGTGCTGTACAAGCCATGGTAAATCCTTTCCCTTCGCCTAAAATCATGAGACTTAGAACACAATATATGTCCCTGTGTAGAAGATAGCCCATCTCTCCTCCTGGACATTCTACTAACAATTAGGTTCCATTAGGTTAGGACATAAGCCAGTTGCATAAATTGTACCTTAAATCTGGTAGTAGGAAAATGGCCAGTTGGAAGGCTGGGCACATCCTTCTCATGTGAGCTGGAAGACCAAACAATAAAATGTGTGTACCCCAGGAGCCTAGATTGGGGTTGTAATGGATGAGAGGTGTCAGTGATGGGAAGTCATTGATTACAGGGATAAGTTCTTTATAGATGAACATTCTCCCATAACATGAATTTGCTTTACTGCCAAGAAATAGAGAAGATGCTGTTGCTAGAGTAGTGGCAATGTGGGTCTTGGAAGCTCACCTAAGCAGAAGCCCCCACTGCCACTGCTACATATGGAGTACCTGTTAGAGAATACTGGGATGGCTTGAATGTGCTTGACCCATGGGAAGTGGCACTGTTTGGAGGTGTGGCCTTGTTGGAGGAAGTGTGTTACTGTGGGGGTGAGCTCTGAGGTCCTATATGCTCAAGCTGCCCAATTCAGAGAAATTCTTCTGGCTGCTTTCTGATCCAGATGCAGACCTCTTGGCTCTTCCAACACCAAGTCTGCCTACGTGATGTCATGCTTCCCACCATGATGAAACTATAAGCCAGCCCCAACTAAATGCTTGCCTTTACAAGAGTCACCTTGGTCATGGTGTCTCTTCACAGCAATGAAACCCTAAGACAAATACTAATGTTACTTCAGGCATGGGATGAGTAACTCTAGATCTTGTAAAGTGATTTCTTTTCCCACCCATGTAAAAGGGAACTGAAAATGGTTTGCGTTTACTTGGGTCAGACTGTGACTTACTGGGCACACTCCAGGGCTGTGTTAACTTTCCCCACCTCTGCATACTACAATCCAAAGAGATATAAAATTCAAGTGGGGAGGGGGGTGGATGAGGGGTAAAGAGCGAAGGAATGTGTTAAACTTAAGGGCCATTTGGAAAACTAATATAATAGAAGCTTCCTAAAATATACATATATGAAGGCGATCTGAATGAAACCAAATAATGGGGGAACAGGCTGGAGAGATGGCTCAGTGGTTAAGATCACTGACTGCTCTTCCAGAGGTCCTGAGTTCAAATCACAGCAACCACATGGTGGCTCACAACCATCTGTAATGAGATCTGGTGCCCTCTTCTGGCCCGCAGATATACATGCAGGCAGAATGCTGTATACATAATAAATAAATCTTTCAAAATTTTCAAAAAAAGAAAAAGAAAATGTCTTATAGCTGGATCGCACGAAGGTATTTTTTTCTGTTGAGGTTCCCTCCTTTAAGATAACTCTAGCTCGTGTCAAACTGACATAAAAAATAGCTAGGACAAAAAAAATGATCATCAAATACAAGAAAATAAAAAAACCCAGAGCAAAGCGTAGGCGGGATCTGTGATGAAGACTCAGAGGAGGCCATCTCTCATGAAGAGGAGCTGGTGGTTGACAAACCTCTGTGAAGCAGTTAAGTCTCAGAGAAGCTGCGCTCTCCCTATGGTTCCTCAGTTTCTCAGTGGTGCTTGGGCCTGGTGCGTATCCCCATTTCCTTCCTACGTGTCCTGTCTCCTGCTCTAGGGATCTCCTGGGGATGGCTGATGGATATCTATGGTAGTTTGACTAAGAAATGCTCCTTGTAGGTCCAGGTATTTGACTACATGGCCCCAGTTAGTTAAGTAATCTTTAGAGCAGTGGTTCTCAACCTTCCTAATGCTGCGACTCTTTAATGCAGTTCCTCACCTTGTCGTTCCCTCCAACAATAAGATTATTTTGTTGTTATTTCATAACTGTAATTTTGCTACTGTTATGAATCATAATGTAAGTATCTGATATGCAGGACATCTGATATATGACCCTCAAGTTGAGAATTGCTGCTTGAGGAGTAAGCCTTACCAGAGGAAGGCTGCCACCCGGGACAGGCTTCGAGATTTTGTAGCTTGGCTCTATTTCCTGTTCCCACTCTTCTTTCTTCATGAAGATGAAAATATGATCGGCCAGCTCCTTGCTTCACGCTGCCCTGCCTGTTGCCACATCCCACTCCCCACTGTACCCCAAGATAGAACTCTAACCCTCTAGAACTCTAAAACAAACTTTCTCAAGACAGAAAAGTGATAGGCACCATCCTTGCCCTCTGTGATGTCCAAGATCTAGGCAGCTTCCTCCTTCAAGCCTCCTTGACATATGTCAGACTCTTTATCCAGACACATCTTGCTGCTGTTCTCTGACCCAGTGGTTTTTGTCCTTGAATTGACTCTGAACTTAATGAGCAGACTGGGGTTCTTCACACCCACCTGAGTGTCTGTGGCCAGCTCTGTCTGATCCTCTTGAGGCCAGCCTTCCCTACTTCTCTGGCTTTCCTGGGATTCCAGCTTCTAATATTGTGTTGTCATACAGCAAAGACAAGGGTCTGACTTGGGTGAGCTTTTGTCTCAAAGGCCCTCCCTGATGCAGCTTCCTCTCACATCATAACTTCCTTGGCTGGTGATTGTAAGAATGGCTTGAGCCCCTCTGTTGGGGTTGGCATTGCTCATTACCACACAAACCTCAGAACATAAAGCAAACGGTGACCATTGCTGCATACATCTCAGAGCCTGTGGGCAAAGGGGCTAGAGTGAGCTTTTGTGTCATGTGCATGTCTCCGTGCACACGGAAAGCTAGACTCTGCTCATGTGTGTATAGCAACTCCGCCATGAAGACACAGAAGACTCGGTATTGACTCAAAGGACTGACAGCACCAACCATCTGGAGGCATTTCAGACTCAAGCCCAAGCCCAGCAGGACTGAGGGCTGGAGTGACTCCAAGAGGCTTCTCAGTACAGTGGCTGGATTCCAAGTCCTTTAAAGTGACAGCTGGAGAATGTGTGACCCAGGAAGGCAGGAGAATAGCTGGCCTGTCTATAGGAGACAGTTTCAGACCACTCTTAGTTTGGCTACAGTCTTTCTTTTCTTAGCACCCACTCACATAACCAAAACTAATTGGCCATTTGCACGTTATAGATTGTATCACTCTGCATTTAGGTTTATGATTTTGTTAGGTTTTAGCTGAGTAATCCCCTCCTTGCAAGCCATGTGTTTTAAAACTAATTCCACATTCCCTCTGACCATCTTCTCATCTGATCTTTATTTTGTAGCTTCTGAGGGTCATGTTTCTAAGTACACTCTCCCAGCTCTGATTTATATAAAAAAATGACTATCCATTCTGTATTCTCACAGTATGCTTCTACATGAGCTTTTGAAGCAACCATAATATATTTGAGTAACAGAAGAGCGTGCCCAGGTCCTGACATTTTCTCAAATGCACAAGCAGTTGTCAGTGTGCATTTACTGACTGATCTCTCCATGAACTGATCTCCATGATCTCTCCATGGATTCACTGAGTCTGTGTATCTATTTCAGCACCGTGCCAAAACCAAGAAAACCACCTTAAGACCTCGGAACAGAGCTGTTTAGGGAGTTTATCATGGCACCCAAGAAGGTTGAATGCAACTTAGATAGCAGGCCATCCGACCTAGACCTATTTATAGATTTTGTTCTGCAAGACTTTTCCTGCCGCTTAACGGAGACATACATGAAGAACGCACTTCTTAGGTCAAAAAGCATTCATAATTGTGATCTTGCTGTCCCAAAGTTTCCTCCAAACCTGAACCTCCTCATCTTTCTTTGCTCCTAAAATTTGTATGGAAGGTGTCTAATACGTATTGGTTTCTTTTTTTGTTTTGTTTTGTTTTGGTTTGGTTTTGGTTTTTTGGTTTTTTTTTTTTTTTTTTTTTTTTTTTTGCTTCTTTTTTTCAGAGCTGGGGACCAAACCCAGGGCCTTGCGCTTGCTAGGCAAGCGCTCTACCTCTGAGCTAAATCCCCAAACCCGGTTTCTTTGTTTTTTAAATTAATTTATTCACTTTACAGCCCCATTATCAGCCCTTCCTCTCCTTCCAGGATCCCCTCACTCAAATCCTCCCCTCCATTCCACCTTCCCCTTCTCTCTTCACTTCCTGTATTGTCTTCCTTCAATGGTGGGAAAAAAACAGTGGCACTTGTATTTAAAACTGCTTTGAGGTTGGTTATAACCGGACTTACAGAAGTCAGACTTGGGTTATGCCATACCCAATCTAGGGCAGAAATTCCAAGTTTTTATATATTATACACCCGGGCAAATAATTCTTAGTGGTGAAATGTTCTATAGCCTCCCTGGACTGCCCTGACTGGGGGACACAGGCTGTACTCCTATCGTGACACCAAAAGTGTCTCCAAACACTGTCAAGTGTGCTCTGAGGGGAGACTGAGGGTTTCTAAGAGTCGAGAGACAAATACCAGGATGAGAGGATACCTGGAGAGAGCAAGGGTTTTGGCATCAGATGGTCCTGAATCCGAAAGGGTCTTTGCTCCAAGTCTAACAATTTTATTCATATATTAATAAAAAATTCTACCCAGGTTTCAAAAAAAAAGAGAAAAAACTTTCTGAACAGGCTATGTGAGACCTGCACCCTTTGACGAAAAGTTACCCAGTCACTTGTATTTCCTTCCCAAGTGGTAAGAGCATCTAGCTCTTACAGCTCCCTTTGTCGGTCCGTTCAGAACTTGTTCGGAACTGACAAATACCACTAGGGGGCGGTCGCGACCTTCTTTAGGTTTAGGAGAGCCGGTTTGTGGCCCTCAATTAAAAAACAAGTTAGGTATATATAAACATCATAAAGATTGTCTCTAGCCAAGTGGAATACGACATAAATATTGCGGGTGCTGGCTAGTTCAGCTTGACACAAGCTAGAATCAGAGAGGAAACTTCCTTAACTGAGAAAATTCCTCCAAAAGATGGGGCTGTGGACTCCGCAGGGCGTTTTTAGTTAGGGAACCATTAAGGGTGTGTGTGACATCCTTGGCCGGGAGGTCCTAGGTTCTGTAAGAAAGCCGACTGAGCAAGCCACACGAGGCAAGCTAGTAAGGAATGGCTTCCACATCAGCTCCTACCTCCAGGTTCATTGACTTCCTCCAGTGACGAACAGTGATGTGGAAGTGTAAGTCAAAAATACCCTTTCCTCCCCAACTTGCTCTTTTTGCCACCATATGGTGTTTCACCACAGCAATTAGTAACCCTAAAAGATGGAATCAACAGAATAATAAATGTTTGCGGACACTCTGTACAACCGTGGTGGGCTCCTGATGCGGCTAAGGTAACCCTCACACAAGGGGGCGCTCGACTTCGAATTAAAGGTTGGGGAAGTGAGAGTCTAAGACTACAATAGCGAAATGAGGGTAAGGGTGAAAACAAGGAATCTCTGGCCCCTGAAATAAGTACTTTCCCAGATATGGATGTGACTTTATCAGTATAGGATGCCTCTGCCGAAAGATAAAGTTATAAATGAGAGTTCTTCCCCGAGCGCCTAGCAAGGAGTGTACAACCACTAGCTGAGGCGCTAAAACAGACTAGAGTTCTTGAGTTCGAGCAGGCGCTGGCTTGTAATCCTTCAGGAGATGGTATCAGCAATAGTATCAGGAATTTCCAGACCTGAGTTCTACCTAGGGCAGTTGGAGCAACTTAGAGAGACCCTGTCTCAAAAAGTAAATCGAGCTGGAATTCAGATCTTTCCCATTCTGCAAGCTACCACATTGGTTTTCCTTTCTTTTTCTTTTCTTTGTAGTTAAATTAAAAACAAACAAAAAAAAAAAAAAAACAGAGTCTCACTTAGGTAGCTCTAGCTGGCTTGGGCCTGGAACTTACTATGTAGCCCAAACTGGTCTTGAACTCACAGAGAGCTGCTTTCTGAGTGCTGAAGTTCAAGCCATGGACCATCATTCCAGGCATTAATACGTTCAAGAGACTCTGAATCAAACAGTGGAGGATCCAGATATGGTGGCACTGCCTGTAATTCCAGCACTGGGGAGACAGAGGCAGGCAGATCTCTAGGCTAGCCTGGTCTACATAGTGAATTCCAGGACAGCTTAGGGCTATGTAGAGAGGTCCTATTTTATAAAATATAATCGTTTCTCTGATTACGCATTTTTAGACATGTTAATTTCATTTGTGAGATGAAGCTGGGGGAAAAGTGATGCTGATTTTGTAATCAGCAGTCTTGCTTCAGAGTAGTGCAATTGTCCCCACTTGACAGATAACCAGACATGGACGGATGTCTCCCTGGAAGGCAAGTCCTTTTCCATTCCCGAGCTACTTTCTCTGAACCCTCTCACTTCTGGGTAACACTGTGGTAGGGAACAAATGGCCACAGTGAACCCATCTTTTGGCACTGCCTAATTAACAGATGCCTCTCAGTTGTCGTGGCACATAAATTCCAGCATAATAGAGGCGTAAGCAGCATGGCAATGTTGAATTGCCACCAGGGTAGCTTGAGCTTTAAGGCATCTCTAGTCTCTACACACACACACACACACACACACACACACACAGAGAGAGAGAGAGAGAGAGAGAGAGAGAGAGAGAGAGACTGAGACAGACACACATACACAGAGACACGCACAGAGAGGCACACACATGCACACACAGTCACACTTCTCACTTTTAATCATTTGAGAAAATGACATTTATTGAAATCATCTTAGAGACGAAAAGGGAAGGCTTATACTATACAACAACAAAAGTCCCTGAACAGCCCCACTCCATGACCTGTGCCCCTCAAAGGTCCACTGCACACAGTAGCCACCACAGTATTCATCAGGAAGTTCAGGCCTCAGCTGTCTTCCCCACGACTCCTGGAGATTCCTTCTCCATTGTTTCTAATGCAGGGGTATCTTACGTCTTCGTTGGGTTTTTTTTTCCCCCCTGTCATCTTGAACACCTGGGTGTAGGGGAACAAGAGAAAAAGATACAAAGGAAAGAGGGGAGTGTAAGGACAGCAGCAGTGACATCTGGGTCACCCTACACGTTATTTTAAAACCCATTCTCAGTTGGGGCACACAATCCGGGCACTCGGGCCTAAGGCAGTGGTGTCACCAGGGGTTTAAGGCCAACTCCAACTCTGGAAAATCTGTCTCAAAAAAGACAAAATGGAATCTTTCAATCACAAACATGTATTGTTGAGTCGGACCGCCCTATTTTTACAGTACTTTCGAAAATACGTTAATTCCAATCAAAAATACGTTAATCCTAACAGTACCTTGAGGAAGCCCAAGCAACAATCAACTTCAGGTCGGCAAGCATGAACTTCAGAGCCCTCGACCACTCCTCCTCTGTGTTCAGATGGGTCCTGATGGGGCAGCAGTCCCCGCTGTCTCCGATGTCCTCCATCACCCCTTCCAGCGGATGGATCCTGTAGGGCAGGCAGGGGTATCGCTCGTCCTTCTCAGTCTCCTCCACAAACTGCTGCAGACAGTCCAGGAAGGCCTTCATCGCACAGTCAAACGTGTTATTCAAGAAGACGCTGTGGTTCCCATCGGAGAACAGCGGCAGCACCTCATCAGCAGTCAAGGACTTGAGATAGGAATGGTCCCCCAAGGGCACCAACTGATACCTCTGGAACTGCAGGCCGGCCATCTTGGACAAGCTGAAGAGCAGTAAGGCTGTCTGTCCCCAGGCGGCATTGATCTCAGTCCACCCCACCCGGACCGCGGGGAGGCAGCCCAGCCTGAAATTGTTGATCATGCCCAAGGGACCGTCATCTGAAATGGTAAATGTGGCGTCGAAGATGCTGGTCTTTCTTAAGTGGCACAGCTGACCCAGGGCGTACTGCAGCTGGTTCTCCACACTGCTCAGCTGGTCCGTCAGCTCCAGCTGTTCCATCTTCAAAACAGAATAGCTGGCCCTGTGCTCTTCATTCTGTTGATACAGCTCCTTGCTCTCGGCCTGGGCTGCTCTGAGTTCGGCGGCTACCCTTGCATGATGGCCATCTAGGTCTTCTAGCTCCTGCACCAGCCTTGCCTCCTCCTGCTCCAGACCCGACAGTTCAGCACGTAGCTCCGCGTGTAGCGCCTCCGTCTCCTCCTCACTCACCAGCGACTGTCTCTCCAGGAAACCTTGGTAGCTCTGGTTGTCAGATGCAACGAGAGTGAGTTGGTCGTCTAGTTGCACCAGAAGATTGTCGGTACAGTCCACGCACAGCGGGTGGTCCACCACCTTTTGTTCCGAGAGGATTTCGAAGATCTCTATGGTGGTATTTTGGACAGTGTGCAAAGTTCTCACGGAGACAGACTCACCAAGCAGAGTAAAGGTGCAGCAGGCACCTCCCTGGCACGTCCTGCCACCGTCAGAGTGGGCTCTGTGAGAGGTCCTGACCCGGGACTGTCCAGAAACTGGCATCTCTGTGGGGAGATTGGCATGGTGCTGGACTTCCAAGGGCCCCCCCTGCTGCTGTAAGAGTTTCAGGGGCTCATTGCAGCGATGGCACAGGAAGAGGGCGGGAGACATCCTGGAGCTCCACACTCCCACCGGAGCTAGGTTTCTTTCTTTAGCATATTTGGGAACCGACCTTCCCTCTTTACCTTATCACACCCCCCTATTGGGCTACCTGTTGACCTATAGCATCCTTCGGGCCAGAGGCTCTCTGGAAAAAAAGAGGAAATGCTGCTTATCTTGTTTTTCTCCTTGAAAGTTTTTAAGACACACCTTAAACTATTTATAACCGTAAAACACTTTTTGCGTTTACGGTCATCTTTAGAAAAAGTCTAAACTGGGTATAATGGCACATGCCTGGAATCCTAACATTCGAGGTATAGAGGCGAGACCTTGAATTTGTTCATTTATGTATATTTGAGGTGGAGTTTGAACTCTCTAGGTCTGCCTGACCTTCACTTGCCTCTGCCTCCCAGGCGACGGGATTAAAGATTTATATCGCCACACCCACTGAACGTTGAATTTGTCGTCTGCCTAAACTATACAGTACCCGGAGGACCTGGAGTGCATACTGAGACCCTGCCCTAAAAGAAAAAAGAAAAGTCCAGGTGTATTGACACATCCCTGTGATCCTAGCATTGTTACCAGCTTTAGCTCCAGAGTAACAGACGATCCAGGTTCAGGGAGACTGTGACAAAAATGAAAAACAAAAAGACACAAGTGCCTGTATTAGCACTTGGAGAGTAGAGGCAGAAGGATCAGGAGTTTAAGCCCAGCCTGGGTTCTAAGCTGCCCTATCTCAAAATATAAACTCAACAAGAAGCCAGTCATATCAACCCAACTCCAAGGTCCAGACTGCCAGCCTCTCTTCCTGCCTCTCCACATGACTTGATTTTAGTTCACCAGTGAGTCATACTTCCCACCACCCAAATTGCTCTCAATTCCCTTTTAAAATCAGGATTTTAAAATATATTTATTATGGGGGCTGGGGATTTAGCTCAGTGGTAGAGCGCTTACCTAGGAAGCGCAAGGCCCTGGGTTCGATCCCCAGCTCCGAAAAAAAGAACCAAAAAAAAAAAATATATTTATTATGGAGGGAACATCAAGTAGAAGTCAGAAGACATCTTTCAAGAGTTGGTTATCTTGGGCTGGAGAGATGGCTCAGTGGTTAAGAGCACCGACTGCTCTTCCAGAGGTCCTGAGTTCAATTCCCAGCCACATGGTGGCTCACAACCATCTGTAATTGGATCCGATGCCCTCTTCTGGTGTGTCTGAAGACAGCATATACATAAAGTAAAGAAATCTAAAAAAAAAAAAGAGTTGGTTATCTTCTACCGTACAGAATCAGACTGCTTTCACAATACAGTCAGCATCCTCTACCACACAGTACTATGACAGGCATTCATGGGAAATATTCTCATTCAATTCATGAAACAAAAATAGCCTGGAGTTGTGCTTTTTACCATCAGTTTAGCCATGGACTAAAACACCAGTCAACACTGTAATCCCATATACTTCAGAAAATAAGGTGGGAGGACTGTGAATTGAAGGCCAGCCTGGGCTACATATTAAGAGTGGACCTCAAAATTAATGAATTCCTTAATAAGAGAACGGGGGGGGGGGGGGGCAAGAATTATCAGTTCTATTAACCCTTCTGACCTGTTGAAAATATCTCTGAAGTAATAAATAAAAAAAGAGTCTCTAAGTTAATTATAGAACCTCTTCTTCACTCAGTCAATATTCCAGAGCCTGGGGGCTGGGGATTTAGCTCAGTGGTAGAGCGCTTACCTAGGAAGCACAAGGCCCTGGGTTCGGTCCCCAGCTCCGAAAAAAAAGAACCAAAAAAAAAAAATATTCCAGAGCCTGCTGGGCAGGCTAAAAATAAACAAGGCTCAAAACCATAGTGGGGCAACCACTTGCTGTGAATTTAGCAGGAGCAGCTGCAAAGGCATTTGAAGCCTTTGTGCTCCAAGAGTTGGGCAGGATGTCCACAAAGATCGCCTTTCCTTTCCCAATGGTTTTCCCCAAAGGGTTAAATTGCTTTCAGTGTCACAGTCCCTGCACTATGTGAAGGATAAAGAAAACTCTGTGGTGAGATCTACACTCATTGATACTGACCCTCCATTAAAACTAACAACAAGCCCACCATGCCCTCAGTGGTGAGGACTACACCCATGCATACTGACCCTCCATTAAAACTAATAGCAATCCCAGCACGCCTGACTAAGTTTGGATCTTCTGAGGATAGTTCCTCAGAAGGGAGAACACAACAATCAGGGGAGACGGACAGTTTGGTTCTCTTTCAGTAGAGAAGTAAATGGAGCTAGACTTGCTTTTGAGAGAAGAAACCCCTTCTCATTTCTAATGGACACTGTCCCTGCCCACCCCACTCCACCCCCGGACCCCCAAGTCCTGCCTTCTCATTCTTACATCCTCAGGCTGAGGAGGAGGAGTCAAATGAGGAGGAGTCAATGAGATCTCCATGGGCTGGACAGTGACCCTGGGAACAGTTTTTTTCTTTTGCTTGCTTGCTTGCTTGCTTGCTTGCTTGCTTGCTTGCTTTCCTTTCTTTCTTTTTCTTTTCTTTTGTATTTTTTTGAGTTGCTGGTGCCGAGGAAGATCACAATCCCTCACTAATTCCCTGGGTCCTGTTGCTGAAAAATTCTGTGAGGAATTATCTAGTCACTATGTCCTCCCAATTCCTAGATCTTAAGCCCACTGTAGTCCACCTCTGTCCTCACCACTCCACTGACAACCCTCTTGCAAGACCACAAATGTTACAGAGTCACTAAGTTTAACCTCAGTCAACCAGGAAGCAGAGCTTGACCAACAATAAAGAAGAGGGAGAAAACACTGTGTGACAGTCAGACACAGCGAAGCTGGGTGCCTGCTAGTCAGCTGGAAAGAGGCAGATGCAACTGGCTTTTGAGAGGTGGTTTCCATCTCTCCAACCACAGTCACTATGTGTGTGGCCAACCAAGCAAGACTACATGGGAGGAAATTTCCAAATAAGGTATGGTCAGGAGGTTGATTGCAATGCCTGCTGGGAGGAAAGGACAGAATGAGAAGACAGTAAAAGGCCAGTGGATCACAACGAGGATTAGGAGTTGAGCTGTTAGGGCTGGAGAGATGGCTCATCAGTTAAGAGCACTGGCTTCTATTCTGGAGAACCTGAGTTCAGTTACCAGCACCTACATGGCAGCCCACACTTGTCCATAACTCCAGTTTCAGGAGATCTGACACCCTCACACAGTCACACATACAAGCAAAACAACAGTACACATAAAAAATTGAATTGTCAAGATATATGATAGATATGTGAGGTTTGGGGGTAGAAGAAATGAGAAGGACGTAGAATTTGTCTTCCCATCTGCCATCTTCCATCTCTGATACAAACAGCCAATCTTTAGCAGCTCCTGATATGATACTAAAAGAGCCAGAGTTGGGGCCAATCTGGGGCCAGTGGGAAAATTCCCACTATAAACCTCGGAACACAAGGACCCCCTCCCTTCCAGGAAGACAAAAGCTGGTTTAGTTCCTGGAACTGCTGCAAGCCAAACTATCACACGAAGTTACCTGACTCCCAACTAAAAGTCTTGAATGGTACACTGAGTTGATTTGAACGTTGTTTTGCTCCACTAAATGCGCAGAGTACCCTGCTAGTTACCATTGTGCAAATTCTGTCCCAATTGTTTGAATTCTGCCCCAGTTGTTTGCAAGGTATATAACTTCCTATTAGAGTCTGCTCAGGGTCGTCTCCCCTTGAAGTGGGATGACCCTGACATGTCTGAATGATTAAACTCCTCTTGCTTTTACGTCGACCACTGCCTCCATGGGTCTCATTCAAGAGGTCCTGGAGGAGGTTCAATTCTAACCTCACAGTACGTTGTTTGGACTCAGATAGCCTATGATGGTAACTTTATTTCACTAACAGTTTACCTAAGAACTTGATGCTCAACTTGTGTTTGGAAATGAAGGAAGCGAAAGCTCTCTTATAGCACAGCACCCACAATCAGGCTGTGTTCAACTAGACCCAATGGTGCTTAGAAACAGTTCCCTTGCCAGGTGTGTCAGTATGCCTGTAATTCCAGACGAAGGCCAGCCTGGGTCCAGAGACAAAGCAGGAATGAGTGAGTGTCTGTAAAAGGAGGCAGATATCGGAGAAGGAGGTGGGGGAAGAGGAAAAGAAACAGTTGCTCCATAAGGGCAGCTGAGCAGTGAGGATCCACAGGCACCTGTGCTGAAGGAAGGCTTCTCGGGTAGTTAAGTGAATATCTCGTTCCAGAGAGCATTATCATTCTCTTCTCATGACTTCATGTATCAGCTTCCGGCTGGCACTAAGCAAGGGAAGCTCCAGCAGTCTCCACGAAAAGTGTCTTATCTGCCATTGTCTTGGAGGAATCTGCAACTTGTCTTGGAGGAAGCCAGTTACTGACTGCCCTGGAAGTACTTGGCTACCAAAGGCCCTTATATTCCCTTCCTCCCTGCCTAGCTGAGGTTTAAATAAAAGAATTGGGATTTGGAGCAGGACTGTGTATAATTAGTCCCAGTCCCAGGGTGGCCCCATCTTTCACTGTCTCAGTCTATGTCCTGCAAAATCTCTATAAGATATTGTTGGGTATTGTCAGCTCACTTAGTAGGAAGAATGTTTGTCTAACATGCAGGAGGCCTAGGTTTGGCACCCAGCAGCACAGAAACCAGGTTTGCTGCAACATGCCTGTCAGGCTAGCGCTCAGGAGGTGGAGGCAGGAGGATTAGAAGTTCAAGGTTATTCTCAGATGCATAGCAAGCAGATTAGGATGTAAACAACTTGGCCTCCAAACGAACAAGCAAAAAGGAAGGTCTTGCAGCTGATAAGAAGTGGCTTCACTCCTGAATGGCTGTCATTGCCTGAGGGGACAATCTGGGCAGCTCTCAGATGCAGAGTATAGCCTGCCCATTTTAGATTACTTCCTCCTCTCCGGGCTGCTTGCCCTAGCCTGCCAGACCTTGGTGTTCCTGCAATCCACGGTGACTGCCGAGTTAGGACAAGGATTCTTTGTGGCTTCAGCCACAAAGGGGATAAAATAGGTTTGGAACCACTGGTTTTTATATAGTTATAGAGTCACTCTGTAAGTGATTAACATGCCTGTGTATGAGGGTAAGCAGATGGCCTGAAGTAACACAGAAGGGTGTCAAGTGCGAGCAGAGATGTAATCTTCCATCCTGCCCTTAGTTAGCCTGTAGCTTTTAAATCTTTTAAATCCTACGCTCCGTCCAGAGGGAGGTTGGTTTCTTGGCCACTCCCAGGTGCATCTTTGGATCTTCAGGGGTTTAGTGAATCCGAGTTCTGTCTGCAAGTACAGCCCAGTGATTCTCCAGCAGGTGGGTACTACAGCCCTTACAGCGCTGAGGATCTCCTGTTCCCGCCATCCACCTTTCAGGACTCTAGAGCGTCTCTGATGTCTCACCTTTGCCACCCATAGCATCTCCTGGGCCACAGCCCACCTCTCAGGTCCTCACACTGCTTTGAACACACTATGTTATCCCGGAATACCAGAGCAGAAAGGCTGCTGGGGACTAGGCACGGGGAGAAGCACATGTCGAGAGTGGAAAGAGGACAGGACAAGAGAGATGGCTCAACTATTAGAAATGCTTACTGTTCACAGAGGACCTGAGTTCAGTTCCTAGCACCCATAGCAGGAGGCTCAGAACCACTTATAGCTCCTTCTCCATGGCTTCTCAAGGCAACTGCTCTCATGCACGCACCCACATCATACGTGCATGCATAGACATAACTTAGAAATAAAATCTGTCGAAAACTGGAGAGAGCTGAGTGCTACCCTTGCAGCACGAACCCATGAGAGTTTGGTGCTGGGTGGGTGGGAGAGAAGTTCAGGGAACTGGACTCTGCATGTGGGTTGATTCTGAGTGTGGGAGCTAGTGCATTCTAACAGTGCCCAGATAATCTCTCTCTCTCTCTCTCTCTCTCTCTCTCTCTCTCTCTCTCTCTCTCTCTCTCTCTCTCTCTCTGAAAGGAGTGGGTAGTTCAAGATATAATGTCTTTATATAGTCTTGGCTATCCTGGAACTCACTTTGTAGGTCAGGCTAGCCTTGAACACAGATATCCACCCGCCTCTGCCTCCCAAGTAAGTGCTGGGATTGAAGGTGTGTCCGCACTGCCTGGCTCGGACCCCGATCTTAGTCGTACCTTAATACATGTCCCCGTGATGGAAGTGCCCTTCAGGCTGGAAAACTCGGCGCGCAGTTCAGCACCACCTGCCTGAATGAATACCAAAATCTATCAAATCTATCGAAGTCCATAATTCTGGAAACGTCCAAATCTACTGACCTTGTTTTTTGGCTTGTGTAGTTCCACTTTTGGTTAACTGTTCTTGTTAACCGAATTATGTCAACCCAGAGCATGGTTTTTGTGCTTAAAAGCTCACCCTGAGAAAGGCTTGAGGCTACATCGGTATCCTGAATACCCAGTGTAGTCCTGAGCTGCCTAATAAAAACTTTTTATTGTTTAAACCCATGTCTGAGCAGTCTTCTCTGGTGCATATCCCAGGACAACAGGTGATGTGTGTGATGTTTGTAGGAGAGGTGGCTGGGTCACTGCAGCTTTTAAAATAACCATAGGACTGGCCTTACCTTATCTTCTACTCTCTAGATAGATATGAACTTGCACACAGACGGGGCCAAGTTCCCATGAAATGGCCATGTAAGGAAGCCCTGGGAAACCAATCTTGCTACAGTTGTCCATGGTCTGCCCTTCCTGCCTAGCCCCAGCCTAGCTCGGGGAAGCCTCATGGGCAGACTGTGGGGAGGATGAGGAAAGTGTTAGCTAGCCTGCATAGCTCACCAGCAGGAGGTAGAGATTCAGATGCTGCAGCCCCGAGAAGGACCAGAGGTAAGCTGGCTGCCCAACTGCTCTGGTCAATGACCTTATCCCTCTCCCTCCCACCCCCCCATCCCCATCTGACCTGGTTACCAGTGAGGGCAGGACAGCCTATCTGTAGGGGATCAGAGGCCTGGGACTAAGTGGCCTCTGGTTAATCACTAGCCTGCCTGGGCCTAGGGCTTCCCTCTAACCTTTGTGGTCCAGAAGGGACTTCGGATCACACACTGTGGTACACAGTGGCCTCTCTTACCTAGGTTCCCTCTCTTTCTTCCTTGCCCAGTTCAGCTTTTTGAGCCCCAGCATCCAGAGAACTTCTGACCTCCGGTGTAGGCTTTCATCTTTACACAGAGCAGCAGGCCCCAGGCTTGTGACTAATGGCCTCTGTGTGATTGCTTCTAAGAATGGACACATGTTTGGCCACTGCACCCTCTATAGAAACTGACCCTTGCAGCCTCTCTAGAAACTTAATAGATTTATAGTATGGACTACTAGTAACACCTGTCATTTACCCCAATAGATACAAATGTAATACCAACATGTAATTGATATGTATATCTATATCTATATCTATGATTCTTTGGAGGCATTATCTCCCAGTAGGCTCACCGTCCCTTTGCCTCCTCAGTCTCCATGTAGCTGGGCTTAGCTATACAGCTGGTGTTTTGTTTTGTTGAGAGAGGGTCTCCCAATATAGCCCTGGCTGTACTGAATTCACTATGTAGACCAAGATGACCTTGAACTCAAGAGATCCACCAGCCTGTTTTGCAAGGGCTGTGATTAAAGGTGTGTGCTACCACACCCACCAGCACACTACACAATTTCTTTTTTTTTTTTTGGAAGCAAACAAAACAACTTTTACAGTTTGTTCTTACCTTGTGTCTTTGAAACCCCCTATGTATTTTGCACTTTCCCTGCCCATCTCAGTCCAGACCGTCCATCTGACCGTCCATCCTGCAACACTCCAGGGTCACTGGCAGTAAGGGCAGCCTGAAGGCAAGGGTGGAGATGGGGGATGTGTCTTCTCTCAGAGACTAGAATTCTGGTTTGGGAAAGTTCTTGGGTGTCCCTGGTTCATGCAGGTATTTAGTTTATTTTTGATTTTACAGGAGCCCACAATTGAATCTGACTTTGAATTTCAAAATACTTTTTAAAAAGATTTGGCAATTTTAAAGAGGTTGAAATGTTAAATTGTCGTAATTTGTAGACTATGGGACTTTTAAAGTTACTTATGATTTTAATGTGGGATCTTGGGGACGAAAAAGAAAGGAAGGACTGTGTCTTAATAGTGAGGTGTGTGTGTCAAGTTGACAAGGGGTCAATTGAGCTGGCTAGTCTTATGTCAACTTGACACATACCAAAGTTATTTGAAAGGAGGGAGCCTCAATTGAAAAAAAAAATGCCTTCATAAGGGGCCAGACATTTTCTTTTCTTTTCTTTTTTTTTTCTTTTCTTTTTTTCAGAGCTGGGGACCGAACCCAGGGCCTTGCGCTTGCTAGGCAAGCGCTCTACCACTGTGCTAAATCTCCAACCCCCAGACATTTTCTTAATTAGTGATTGATGAAGGAGCAACCAGCTCATTGTAGGTGGTTCCATCCCTAGGCTGGTGGCCAAGTTCTATAAGACATCAGTAAGGCTAATCAAGCCAGGAGGAGCAAGCCAGTAGGCAACACCCCTCCACGGCCTCTGCATCGGCTCCTGCCCTGTTTGAGTTCCTGTCCTGACTTCCTTCAATAATGAACATGGAAGT